>NC_137865.1:37765777-37768277 GCF_963924005.1 Protomyctophum bolini
TGTGTGTGTGCTACAGTGCAACAGACCTGGGAGAAACCTTGTCCCGTGAGGGTGCTGCAAAATATGATGCTGCACAGCACACTCTACTCCAGTCTGTGTCTCAGGGTTCGTGGGCAGTGTTTAGAAACCCGTCCACAGTACAGTATCATCAGATGTTTGTTTTAGGCTGATTTCTTTTCGCATTAATTGCAACTTTTCAGGACTAGAAAGCCTTGCAGTTTCTATTAGCCTTGTATTCCCCTGCATCGATGATGTCATTGGTGGACTCGCGAGACAGCCAAAATGTTGAGAACCCCTGATCTACAGTATATAGGGCCAAGTGCGTGTGTGCGTTGCTGGTGCTAGGAGGTGTTTTTCCTCTAGTAATTTCCTCCCTCTAGTAATTCCTCTCTGTCACTGCCTGCATCCATGCTGTAACCTGTAGTCCTTGTATATATTTTTATATTCTTCTAATCTCGTACAGGGCTGTCATGAACGGAACATAAATATCTCGCCTACTGCTGCTGTTAAGATAGTACCGTAAAACTGCATCCTTTAATGCATTAGTACAGTATACAGTACACCCCCTCCCTCCACTCTGTTGTGTCTTAGTAGTGATAGTACATTATTATCCAAACAGCTATAGCAAACAGTCTGGCTGCAGCATAATAGTCTTTGTTTGTTTGAGTGCATGAGTTCATTTTTCGATGAGTTCATTTTGCGTGCGTGCGTGTGCGTGCGTGTGTGTGATAATGCACGCATATGTGTGGATTTTAACCCATTCTGACCTTAGATCAGATTCATACGAGGTTTCCACCGGACACACACTGGTCTGATTAACCCATTCTGACCTGAGATCAAGATTCTTAAAAATGTCAGTCGTTCTGCGATTTAAAAAAAATAGCAGACCTACAAGCTCGTAGCGCGCCACTCGGTGGCGCGATATGAGCTTGTAGATCTGCTATTTTTCAATAGGTAAAGCATAACATGATGCTAACACCAAAATGGGTGCCCGGTCTGAATGGGTTAAATAATGCCAATGTTTTGTAATAATAATCCAAATCTACAAAGTAATTTGTACAAATCTACAAATCAATTCTAATAATTGCAGTGAAGTAATAGTACAATATTTTCCTCTGTAGTGAAGTAGAAGGAAAAGTATAAGGATGGAAGGAAAATGCACATAATTCAAGTAAAGTAAAAGTACCACTTAAGTACCGTACCTTATTACTTATTTACCTTTTACACCATGCATGCATGTGGGCCTATACCCTTTGTGTGTGTGTGTGTGTGTGTGTGTGTGTGTTGTGTGCGTGTGTGGTGTGTGTGTGTGTGTGTGCGTGTGTGTGTGTGTGTGTGCGTGCGTGTCTGCGTGCACGGTGGTCTAGGACGTCAGCAGGGAGTCTGCGGGGAGTGTTGGCGGGTCTCAGTAGGAGTCAGAATGTAGAGCAGAACCTCCCCGAGGACGAGGAGGAGCAGCGAAGAGGAAAAGGAAAAAAAACTCCTACAGATCAAATGGAGAACATTCTCTGGCCCTGCTCCACACACACACACACACACAGACACACACACACACGTGCGTGCGTGGCTGCGCGCACACTCGTGGGACTTTCTTTCTGGTATCAAGATATGTGTTGTTCAGGGATGGGCCGGTGACGTGTAGTGTTTGTTTGTTTGTTTGGTTGTTTGGGTAAGGTACCGTTATAGAGATCCTATACAGACTAAGTTGAGCCAATGGGGTCTTCCAGGCCTACACACTGACTACACTGGCTGGCTTGCTTCCTAACCGCACCATAGAAGCACACGGAGGTGCTTCTATGGTAAAGTATAACTTAAAACACCAAAAGGGGTTCCCGTCCTGAATAGGCTAATGACCCTTTAACTCGGCGAGTGAAATAGCCCCTCCAATGTATAGCCTTCGGAATTACATCTTGCGGCATGCAGCCAAGTCTATGGACTTTTTTAATGTTTGTTTTAGAGCACAAACAAAAAAAGAGTGAAAATGTGCTTTCTTATATATTTCACGAACGCATGTTCACTTGCTTATCTTTATCCATCCCACCTTTTTTTCATTCCCTCATACTTTGTCTCTCTCTCTCTCTCCCTCCCCCCATGCAGCTGTGGTGTCTCTTGTCTCAGTGGGGGGGTGGAGAGTGGAGCCCTGGCCTGCCAGGGAGTCTGTCTAGCTGGGAGGAAGGCTGGGCTGGGTTGGGGTGGCTGGGTGGGGTGGAGGAGCAGAGAGCTGCCATGGGGGAATACATGGAGACAGGGGATGAGAGGTGGAGGAGGGGGAAAGAAAGAGGGAAGGGAGGGGCTGTGGAAATATTGGAGAAGGGAAAGAAAGGGTGAGGAGAAAAAGAGTGAAAGGGAGGATGGATGGATGGATGGATGGATGGATGGATTGGGAGATAAGAGAAGTCCCTCTGGCATGTCAGATGGGGAGAGGAGAAAGGGAGGAGGAGAGGATAGGAAGGAAAGGAGGGAGGAGATAGAGGAGAGGAGAGAAAAGGGTGGAGGAGAG
>NC_137865.1:37773277-37775777 GCF_963924005.1 Protomyctophum bolini
TCCTCAGCTCTTCCACTGCATGTCCTCGAGTCTCTCTCTTCTCCTTCCTCCCCTCCTACACGTTACTCCCTCTGATATTATACTACATTATCTCCATTTTCCTCACCTCTCCTCCTTCTCCCCATGCCGAGCTCTCAAACTTGAAATGACCACATACCTCCTTTCACTCTGCGTCCATCCATCCATCCATCCATCCATCCATCCATCCATCCATCCAGCCACCCACCCCCCCTTCTCTCCCCATCCCCCTTCTCTCCTGTGTTCCCTGTGGAGCTGGCCCCAAAGCTCTGATCCCTCCCTTTCTCCCCCCGAAACTCCCCACTGTGCCCTTCCAGCACGCACACACCACACACACACACACACACACACACACACACACACACACACACACACACACACACACACACACACACACACCACACCCTGTGTGGGCCTGGCCCCAAAGCGGCCCCTGTGTCTCTCCCTCCCTCTGTTTCTCACTCTGTTTTTTCCCCCCTCTGCCTCTAGTTGTATACCTCTGTGTCCTCTAGTCTGAACCGTTGCCGAACAGCATCTTATTTACTACTTATTTGATCCGTACCATCATCTGCACTTGAACCGCCAGCGTTCCTTCAAGGCAACACTTTATTGCATTGTTGTGTATACATACCGGTAGTAGTCCTACATAATCTACCCTAGTAAGCATGTCAAAACGTATAAGTCATGCTTAGACATTTTAACCCATTTTTCCACCCGATGCCAATTGCCTAAACTGTAATCCTGGGCGCTACTCTCTCCATCGGCCAACCTGGGGAGAGCCCCGAACTGAGCTCCACTACATCTCAGATCCAATTATTGTATTTTTACTCCACTACATTTATTTGA
Organism: Protomyctophum bolini; assembly: GCF_963924005.1. Lineage (NCBI taxonomy): Eukaryota > Metazoa > Chordata > Actinopteri > Myctophiformes > Myctophidae > Protomyctophum > Protomyctophum bolini. The sequence goes on from NC_137865.1 coordinate 37,774,142, forward strand.
AAACTTTAGTTACTAGTTTGTAGATTATGATTATTATTACAAAACATGCATTAACCACTTCAGCCCTATATACATTTTGGCAAAATAGCAGATCTATAAGCTCACAATGCGTTGCGATGCGACACACTGTGGGCTATTGTGTTATTGTGGGCTAGATCTGCTATTTTCAAAATATTTGTATACATTTGAAAACTTGAAATGTCACATTCTACATAATGAGTACTTTCTACCAATACTACTCTAGTACTTTGTACTTGTAACAGACCATTTCTACATTGTAGTATTGATACTTTTACTTAAAGGTAGAGTAAGTGATTTCACTCAAAAAACCTTAGGTTTCGTTTTTGGCTGTGGGACCTAAGCCTTCGTCCAATCAGGATAGAGAGTCAAAAACGAAACCTAAGGTTTTTTGACCCCCAGGGGTTAACTGGGGACAGGGAGGAACTCCTTATATGGTCAGCACACTCTATAGTAGAGAGGATTATCACAACAAAACAAAAAAATAAGTGATATTTGAATTAAGTGAAATCACTTACTCTACCTTTAAGTAAATAAAAAACTTGGAGTGCTTTTTCCACCACTGATTACTTGAAAGGCCTCACTGATGTAGCCACGCATTACGTTTTTGTTTCTGATTGTGATTGTACTTTTGGGACATTTCATGTTGTCCAATCCACAGCTTGCTATAGTAACACAGTCCTATCTTACATATTATCATTCCATGTCCGCTGATGACACACATGCATACTATAGTATGTGTTTGGATGGTTTAACTCCCAGAGCCCAAAGTATATAGAGTACTGTAAATCAGAGCCCTTATATATATATATATATATATATATACACACACACACTGTGTATGTATATATATATATATATATATATAAATAAATGAATGACTGAACTGATGAGCTGACAGCCTTTTCACTTCTCCCCGGGGGAGGGGAACTCATCAGTCACATACTGTAGCAGCTAAAGACAACATTAAAGGCATATCATCACACCGCCGAGAGAGAGAGGGAGAGAGAGGGAGGGAGAGAGAGAGAGAGAGGGAGAGAGAGAGGGAGAGAGAGGGAGAGAGAGGGAGAGAGGGAGAGAGGGAGAGAGAGAGAGGGAGAGGGAGAGAGAGGGAGAGAGAGAGAGGGAGAGAGGGAGAGAGTGCCTCGGTACACCAGAGTGTATGTGTGTGCTTGGCTGTGACGGAGAGTCGAGAGACTCTGTCTGCACTTGCATTCGCATCGTGTTGATTGATTTGCATGGAACAATGTATGAAAATCGGAGACATCAGAATGCAGGTATATAACGTGCTCTTGTTCAAATGTATTCAAGCCGTATCAATAAGACCAAGCCAGAGACAGAGCAGAGTGCTTCCAGCTTGCCTGAGAGTGCACACCGTGCACCGGAGACATAGCAGTGAGGTTGCAGTGTGGCTATCGCGTAGACATGTACCGTCACAATGCAGTGTGCCTACTGCGTAGACATGTACCAGTCACAATGCAGTGTGGCTACTGCGTAGACATGTACCAGTCACAATGCAGTGTGCCTACTGCGTAGACATGTACCAGTCACAAAGCAGTGTGCCTACTGCGTAGACATGTACCAGTCACAATGCAGTGTGCCTACTGCGTAGACATGT
>NC_137865.1:37780777-37785777 GCF_963924005.1 Protomyctophum bolini
TGTAACACTCTGCCTTAGTGAGTGTAAAAGAGACCAACGTCATGTTGGAGAGACCCTCTGTAACACTCTGCCTTAGTGAGTGTAAAAGAGACCAACGTCATGTTGGAGAGACCCTCTGTAACACTCTGCCTTAGTGAGTGTAAAAGAGACCAACGTCATGTTGTGGAGACCCTCGGTAACACTCTGCCTTAGTGAGTGTAACAGAGACCAACGTCATGTTGTGGAGACCCTCGGTAACACTCTGCCTTAGTGAGTGTAAAAGAGACCAACATCATGTTGTGGATACCCTCTGTAACACTCTGCCTTAGTGAGTGTAAAAGAGACCAACATCATGTTGTGGATACCCTCTGTAACACTCTGCCTTAGTGAGTGTAAAAGAGACCAACATCATGCTGTGGAGACCCTCGGTAACACTCTGCCTTTGTGAGTGTAACAGAGACCAACATCATGTTGGAGAGACCCTCGGTAACACTCTGCCTTAGTGAGTGTAACAGAGAGCGGAGCTGTCGTAAAGCATGTACACCATCCAGCAGTCAAAGCCACAGGCACACGTCTTTGGTCTGCTCTTGTCTCTGCTATTAATAATGCCCAGGAGTCCCAGAGGAGCACCTGAACTCACCTTCTATTCATCTCCATCACCATTTAGCTGTGCTCCTGGTCCTTGTAATGATGATCGCTGGGCTGGTTGTTGGAATAACGCTGGCGTCGTACGTCTCACCCAGAGAGACAGAATGGACACTTTCACTTAAAGCACTCATGAAACAGGTGAATCTGGGGAGGGCACCGAGGCGTCTCGAGGGAACCATGCAGGTTCTGTTATGTCTCCATGTATGTATGAATAAATTCCTTATGCATCGAGTGTGGTGCATACTTACACTTTGGGATGTTGGCTTTTGTTTTGTGCATTTGCTCTGTGTGCAGAAGATGTGTTTGTCTGTGTGTGTGTGTGTGTGTGTGTGTGTGTGTGTGTGTGTGTGTGCGCGTGTGTGTGCGCGTGCGTGCTCCAGCTCCCAGCACGAGTCTTAGAATTGGGGTTAAGGACCAAGAGGATTCCTCATTCCTATTCCCATCTCTCCTCCCTTCTCTGTCTCTCTCTCTGTCTCTCTCTCGCGCACTCCCCCCTACACACACACACACACAGTCACGCACGCAGTCACGAACGCACGCATGCACACGCAGAGGAGGGGGATGTCGTGAAATATTAACAAATCTGCTTTTAATTTTTCAAATGTGATAGAAAACACACTGCTAAATAAGTCAGGAGTGGAGGCCTCCGCCAGGGAGCCTCAGCGCACAGAGACTGGCATACGGCTCCAACTCGCACACACACACACACACACACACAGAAAGCAACACAAACAACAACAATGAAGAAAGGGAAAGATAGGGGGGGGTTAGGGTTATGGAAAAGAAAGTATGGCTCATTATTGATGAAACTGTGCTACCACTGTGACCACTGTCCTCTTTCTTCATATACATATTTTCGTCTGGTCGAGAATCGAGATCATGGATTTCACAATGCCACACCAGACTTCAGTGCCATCCCCTGCAGTTCCTGCTTACTGATGCATGTGTCCCTAGCGATGACATCAGGGAACGACCTCTGGTCTGCTTTGAGGCAGGACTCCAGAGAAGAAGGGAAGATATAACCTCATGATCAGCTCTGTAGCAGTGGCCGGCAAACTGTGTTCTTCTGGATCGGACTAGTGAAGAAACACGGCGAAGGCTGCATGCCGTATATTAGAGAAGTCGATGGGTGGCTCTTCAACGAGAGATGTTGCGCTCTCATTAGTGTAAGCGACATCCAGCCGGCGCACATTTAAGTCTCTCTACTCTGCTGCGTGCTGCCTGCGACTATATAGCAAACACATGTTATGATCACATGGCCTCTGCATGCATGGATCTGCTGGATAGAAGTGCTGGAGCGGACTGCTGGAATGTATATGTGAGGGCTTGTATCGGAGCATTTGATCGCCTGCAGTCCGGTCTGATCTGGGTTTCTTTTGTGCTGTTAACGGAGGCCGATATTCGAACTGACGATCTGATCGCTGGTTGAAAAAAGGAGCGCTCGTTTCCCTCGTGTTCACCTCCCGCGCTCCGTCTCACATTTGTATTCTACATAGCAATGTGTCAGTGATGAGTCAACGGTGTGCGCTTGTCTCAAAGTATAACGCACACCTTTTGGCCAATCGGGATTAAGAACATGCTTTCCTCCTTTGCTGCACTCTCTTCCTGTCTCTATTTACCTCTTTTAATAATATCCCATGCTCTCTCTCTCTCTCTCTCTCTCTCTCTCTCTCTCTCTCTCTCTCTCACTGTTCTCTGCTCCCCTCTTTAATGAGAGCAGCTCCAATGGAGCGTTGTAGTGGTGTGTGTGCGTGGTGGTCTCTGGCCATGGCGGGTGTGTGTGTGTGTGTGTGTTTATATATGGTGGTGGTATGGTAGGGGGTATACCTCGGCTGGCTTGGGCCTTCCTTCGTCCCTTCCCTCCTTCCCTCTGTCCTCCCTCCTTCCCTCTGTCCTCCCTCCTTCCCTCTGTCCTCCCTCCTTCCCTGGTTTGGCGGTGCAGTGCTGCTGGCTGCATGGGGCCGGAGGGAGCGCCCTGCTCGAGTAATGAACTCCCCCAGGAGGAGGCACTGCTACGTGGGCCTGCCTGCGTCCGTCCCCCCACCCCTCTCTCTCTCTCTCTCTCCACGGGACCCTGGCATGGGACCGGGGCTGGTTTTGATGGGGGGGGGGGTGTTGGGATTGAGGGAGGGGGGCTTTTGGGGGCTTTTGGTGGTGGGGGTGAGTGGATATCCCCTCCACCCCCTTGTTGGCAGCCAAACCATGCAGCCTGCAAATGAGCAGATAAAACTGTGTGTGTGTGTGTGTGTGTGTGTGTGTGTGTGTGTGTGTGTGTGTGTGTGTGTGTGTGTGTGTGTGTGTGTGTGTGTGTGTGTGTGTGTGTGTGTGTGTGTGTGTGTGTGTGTGTGTGTGTGTGTGTGTGTACTGTATGCAAGTCCCTGTGTGTTTGTTGTATGCTGTGTGTGGGTATTTTGTGTGCGCGTTCCAGGGCTTGTCTTCAGAGGTTTATGTGTGTGCGCATGCACGCGCGCAGTGACAGCTGCGTGGGGGGGGGGGGGGGGGGGGGGTGTCTGAGGGGCGGGGGGGGGGGGGGGGCGTGGAGGGGTTGACTGCACGCTCACTGATAAGGGGGACTTCACATCGGAGACACGAGGAGAGCACTAATAATCCACACACACACACACACACACACACACACACACACACACACACACACACTGAAGCTCATAGAAGAGCAGCAGTGTGAGGGAAAAAGTTAAGGAAAGCTAGATGGAGCTCTGAAACACTCTTTGGGGAGATTTAGCGCGGACGTGTGTGTGTGCGTGCGTGTGTCTGTGCCCATTCCATTGATAGATGGTGGACTATGAGAGAAAAAGGGAGACAGACACCGTCAGTGAGAAAAGAGAGAGAAGGTAGTAGATAGTGTGGATGGATGGACTGTACTTTGTATATTTATTTCATGTGAATGATGTTGATACGAGTTGAAAGAAGTACTAATGTATTTTCTCGATTTGGGCACCAACATTTGGTGGGGGGAGTTGGCAACAGCTCTCCAGAAAGGCCCCATTCAAAGTCCCGGGAGAGAGAGAGAGAGAGATTTTCCATTTGCTGGACTAGAAATTGCGTTGTATTGGTTGATACTATAGGCTATAGTTTATGTTAAAAGGCCACTTCACCTTTTTTGCTACCATGTCTTATTTTAATGTTGTTTGCAGGGAGACAATAAACACTTTCCTGGGGTTTTTATGTGGGTACCGGTAAGTTGTGTTTTTAGATATTTCAGTATTTCATACTTCCTGGACTACATGTTGTCTCGTAAGACAGCCAAGTGCACCAAAGCATTATGGGAATTGTAGTCCATGAGGAAGGAAGTGAGCCCAGTGTCCATGACATCATGGAGTCCATGGACAAATATTGAAATATCTAAAAACATAAATTACCCACATAAAAAAATATTTTGACAATAGCAGATCTACAAGATCACAATCATGCCGGAAATCTGATATATATCATATGTATTTGGCCACCGACCCCCATCTGAAAATATGACCCCCCAGGAGCAAAGATTTGAGTTAAAAACGCCACCGACCCCCATCTGAAAATATGACCCCCCAGAAGCAAAGATTTGAGTTAAAAACGTTCTGAAAGAATAATATATTCAAAGATTTGCACCACATTTTCAGGATTTTTCAAAAATAGCAGATCTACACGCTCATAGTGTGGCACTCCCTACGAGCTTGTAGATCTGCTATTTTTCAACAGCTACAGTAGAACATAATGCTTAAAACACCAATAGGGGTCCCCCGTCCTGAATGGGTCAATGCTCCTCCGTGCAGAGAGAGAGAAGCCTGAGTGATTTGGCTGGAGGCGGACCGCGGGACCACCGTGACTCCGCCTTGACACCTGTCAATCTTAAAGACAACGGTATGTTTTATTCACATAAATATTGGCCAGCGCGGCTGCTGCTACAACTTCATCCCAGGGGAAGCACTGCATTTTTTTACACTGCAAAAATATAACACATACTGTACATACAAAACGGCTTCAGGTGTGCAGTGGTTGAAAGGAAAATGCACGCACGCACGTACGCGCGCACGCATGTACGCACGCACGAGGAACAGACAGGCGTGCAGTCTGGTTCAGTTGAGGATGCATAAACTTCAATACAAATGAGTTAAATATATTGCGCCTAAAATGTATTGAGTTCATAGGACGTTATTTAATGACCCCAGTAGCTAAGTGCAGACACACACACAACACACACCACCATAGATACAAAGATATAATACAGTACATGTATGCGCGCACACACACACACACACACACACACACACACACACACACACACACACACACACACACACGGGTTGAGGGTGTGCATGGCGGGGGGGTTACAGATCAATAGGGACCGCTAGCTGGCTGGACTCAGCAGC
>NC_137865.1:37788277-37858543 GCF_963924005.1 Protomyctophum bolini
AAGTTGATACTAAGGGATTATACCTCCCCGTCTGACCTTGTAGTTACGGAGACACGCAGTGTGTGTGTGTGTGTGTGTGTGTGTGTGTGTGTGTGTGTGTGTGTGTGTGTGTGTGTGTGTGTGTGTGTGTGTGTGTGTGTGTGTGTGTGTGTGTGTGTGTGTGCGTGTGTGCACGTGTGTGTGCGTGTGTGCGTTTACATACATGCAATTGTTTGCAATAAATAAAGACTTGTTGGCTAGATCAGGGAGATGGAGGGAGCACGCGTGAATGCTTTCTACACGTCATGGTGTGGGGGTGTGTGTTTGTGTGTGTGTGTGTGTGGCTTCTGTGGTGGAAGAAAAGTACTCACATATTTTTACTTTAGTGAAAGTGCATGAAAGTATGCACTCGGGTCAGGAATTAAAGTAAAAGTCAGGAATTCTAAATGTACATGAGTAAAAGTACACACGTATAGGCATCAAAATGTACTTAATACTTATACAGCAGTGGTTCCCAAACCTTTTCATGTCAAGGACCCCCAAATTGACACTAATTAGCCCGTTGTGTCACTTTGTACTTTGTAGACGGTCCTATACTCTCTACTGCCCCCTCTGGCGGAGTTAGGTTAAGGAAGTGTAGGCTACAGACAGAAGGACAAACAGATGTTTTTCGGTGCTTTTATAGATAGATAGATAGATAGATAGATAGCTAGATAGATACAGGTCTTTTGAAAAGAGCAGATCTACAAGCTCACAATGTGTTGCGATGTGACGCATTGTGAGCTCGTAGATCTTCACGGAATGCTCTTCTATATATTATTATAACATGGCCGTGATGTGAAGGAACACTGGGGCTCATGGGGTTAAATCCCTAAACAGACTCCAAGATGATAACTTGGAGAGAGAAAAACATGCAGAATTTGTTGATGGTTTTTACCAATATCAGCTTTGCAACGTGATTGCATCATCCCCCCCCCCCCTTTCCCCCGAAGGTGAAATGACAATCAACTGAAATATTTCCCTATGAGCATAATTTTGGACGACAGCCAATGATGATCAGCAGCAGTGGTAGAAAGTAACTATACGTTTACTCAAGTACTTCCCTTTAAGTACATGGTATACTTTTACTTTACTGGAGTCTTTCCAATACTTTAACTTCTACTCCACTACATTTCAGAGAGAAATATCCACTACAATTATTTGAAAACTTTAGTTACTTTGTATAATGTGTTTATTTTTTACAAGACATTTGCCACATTTTACAATACATTAACCACTAAAGCCCTATACATTTGGTCCATTTGAAAATAGCAGATCTAGATCTCGTAGATCAGCTATTTTCAAAAGTTATTATAGATTTGAAAACTTGTGAGTATAGGCGACATTTTGATACCTGTATACTTTTGTATTGAATACCAGACGCACGCACGCACACTGTGTGATGATTATTGAAGTTTGTGCGTATGTTTGAGCATTAATTGTTTAGGTGTGTGTGTGCATTGGGTTCATGTTCTGTACCTCTCCATCACTCCTGCTGTTCCATCACGGTATGCCCTTACCCCCCCCCCCCCCCCACCCTCTCTCTCTCTCTCTCTCCGTCCTTGACCTCAGCTGGTAGCACTGTGTGTCACATGGGAGAAGTCAGTTTAATACAGGGGTAATTATTATACAGTGTGCATACAGTGTATACAAACACACACACACACACACACACACACACACACACACACACACACACACACACACACACACACACACACACACACACACACGTGGTTCCATAACACTGTGCATGCATTGTATGTTTGCGGTTGGCATGTGTTCTTATATGTGCGTTTTGTGGAAGAATCCTCACCATCAATCGATCTATTTAAGCGTTTGCGTGTATTCGTGCACATACATGGATGTGCATGGCACAACACACACACACACACACACACACACACACACACACACACACACACACACACGTGGTCCAAGTGGTTCCATAACACTGTGCATGTTTGTATGTTTGCGGTTGGCATGTGTTCTTATATGTGCGTTTTGTGGAAGAATCCTCACCATCAATCGATCTATTTAAGCGTTTGCGTGTATTCGTGCACATACATGGATGTGCATGGCACAACACACACACACACACACACACACACACACACACACACACACACACACACACACACAAACACACACACACACACACAAACACACACACATGATAGAATAATTGACTTCCCTCGATACGTGAAGCAACTTTTATGTATTCTATGTATTCTAGCCGATTAGCACCAGAGAGAGAGAGAGAGAGAGCTCACACCAGTGTTAATTTCGTCAACTACAACCGCCCACTACCTTTTTTCACTGAGAAAAACGAAGACGTGATGACTAAAACTAAGACTAAATAATCTGACAATGTCGTCAACAAATAAAAACTAGACTGAAATGTCAGGGAGGGAAAAGAGATCCAGTACTAAAAGTAAGTAAGTCATTGTATGCTTGGATGAACTCTGAAAATAGCAGATCTACAAGCTTACGAGCTTGTTGATCGGGCTATTTTCAGCATGCAACCAAGTGTAAAATGAGGGCCCGCCAAAATACTATTTAGCCGACTGAATCAACTGTAGATTTAGTCCACTACAATCGTATGATATTTAGGCGACTAAAAGACTAACACTAAAACATTGCAGATGTCTAAAATATGACTAAAACTAAATTAAATGTTATTCAAAAGACTATACGACCAAAACGAAAAAATAAAGTGCTGTCAAAATCAACACTGGTGTGTGTGTGTGCGCCAGCATGACGTGCATGTGTACAGCACTGCACGTGTGTGTGTGTGCGTGTGTGTGTGTGTGTGTGTGTGTGCGTGTGTGTGCGTGCATTCTCTCCCTCTCTCCATCTCTCCTGCCGTCTGTGCCTCTAGTCCCACAGTGTGGCACTAATGGCAGGTCCAGGTGTTCCGCTCTGCTCTGCCCCTCCCCCGGGACTCTGCGTCACTGTGTGTGTGTGTGTGTGTGTGTGTGTGTGTGTGTGTGTGTGTGGTGTGTGTGTCTGCGTGTGTCTGCGTGTGTGTGCTCGTGTGAGATGGAGTGCGTGTGTGTGTGTCTGCGTGTGCACTCTGCGTGTGTGCGCTCGTGTGAGATGGAGTGTGTGTGTGTGTGTGTGTGTGTGTGTGTGTGTGTGTGTGTGTGTGTGTGTGTGTGTGTGTGTGTGTGTGTGTTCCTCTCGTGGGGGGTTTACGAGTTCTGAGTAGGGGGGCCGTCCATGATCCAGTCCTCCAGACTGCAGTGGTAGGGGGAAGGGGGGGGGGGGGCAGGAGGTACCCGCCTCTCGCAGCCTGTTCCTGGCTTCCCCTGGGTACAGGACCCCCTCTACTGTGTTCCCCTGGGACTACAGCACTCTCTCTATCTCAGTCACCCTCTCTCTCTCCCTGTCTCCCTATCTCTCTCCCTCTCTTCCTCCCCCCCCCACCCCCCCCTCTCTCTCTCTCTCTCTCTCTGTCTCTCCCCTCCTCTTCCATTTCTTGGCAGCTGGTGTTCCTGCATCAATTTCCTGCAATCTAGATGGAGAGAGGCTTAGTTCGGTGGAGCTTTCATTTTGTTTCACACACACACACACACACGCACGCACACGCACATGCACACACCCGCACACTCGTGTTTTTCTGCAAAACGTGAACATGAAATATTGTGCATTTTGTGTATTTTGTGTGTGTGTGTATTGTGTGTGTGTGTGTGTGTGTGTGTGTGTGTGTGTGTGTGTGTGTACGTTCATGCGTGCGTGCGTGCGTGTGAATTTGTTTTGAGCAGCAAGCTCCAGCTGCTTACATCACTTATTTACAGGTCCCATGTACACCTAGGTGAATGGGGGAGGGGGTGTTTGTTTGTTTGTTTGTGCGTGCGTGTGTGTGCGTGCGTGTGTGCGCGCATGTCCGTGTATCAATCACATGACACATGAATGCATGATGGAGCCTGCGTGCGTGTTGTCATACATTATCTAAATGCTAAACACACAATGCTATCGTCGTGCAGGACATTAGACTGATAGTTTTCAACTTAATTTCTGTGGCTTTCATGAGCTAATATAGCACACACTGCACGCGTCCACACCCACACACACACAAACACATGCACGCGCACACACACACACACACACACACACACACACATGCACGCGCACATGCACATGCACATGCACACCCACCGTCACCTATTGTCTCTCCCGATGTGTGCTTGCCCACGGCCATAATGTCTATTTATAAGAATTAGGTTTGGTGAACTGACAGACCACTCACCATTCTAGAAAACCCACTCACCTCAGTCTCCCTCTCATACGTGCACGCACGTATACGCACGCACACACGCATGCACATACACACTTACACAGACCACTTATTTATACAGTCAAAGCACAGAATTGGTGTAGCCCCCTTGAGCGTGTGTGTGTGTGTGTGTGTGTGTGCGCCTTGGCAAAGTGATGTGTTTGTCTGCTAGTACTACTCTACGTGGCACAGTTCTCATTTGTGGAGGGGCAGGCAGACAGACAGACAGACAGACAGACAGACAGACAGACAGACACACACACAGTGCTACCCGCCTGTCAACCCCCATCATGGCACTGCATGTTTCTGCAATCTGCAGATGTATCTGTTGTCGATCAACGTTTCTGGACACTCAAGGTTTTTCACATTAATATGTTTCACATGGAAATTCATATATTTCACTAGTATGCACTATATATGCACAACTATGGGCACCGAAACATACGTGTCTATATCTCATTGTTCCACATTCTAAACATAAATACATGGTATCATTTTATATAGCCTATATTTCATGAAAATAATAGGATTATTGTGCTTGGCCAGCCATATTCAAAATACCAACAGTGCAACCAGTGATAAAAAAACCCCATTATAATGCAAATATTTGGAAATGTTACCGTGAAACTTTAGCCCAGAAACAGTATGATGAATGAATCCGTACTTTTCAGAAATGTACAATGTGCCATGCCAATGTTTGGGTCCACCGAGTATAAAATATGCCTCACGAAGGCATTCGTTAACTTCAGAGCATTATCTTGCTCTCCTTCAGGCTGAGAACAAGGCATCAATAAAGCAGTTGTATACGCATTGTAGGTGGAGGTGGAGAGAGAAGGTTACAGTCAGAAGGAGGAGTGTGTGTGTGTGTGTGTGTGTGTGTGTGTGTGAGAGGGAAGAAATGTGTCTGAAAAGTTGAAGCAGATGCTAGCCCTCCTCCGCCACATGGTGTATGTTTGCTTGTGTGTTTATATGACTGTGTGTGTGTCTGTGTGTGTGTGTGTGTGTGTGTGTGTGTGTGTGTGTGAGTGAGAGAGTGAGTGAGTGTTTACGCACATCAATCGTTTTATGCGTGCGTGCCTGCGTGCCTGCGTGCGTGCGTGCCTGCGTGCGTGCGTGGTGCGTGAGTGAGTGAGTGCGTGAGTGAGTGTGACACGGCGTGGTGTGGTATGCTTCACATCATGTAATTAATCTATAGCGGTTAAACTCTACTCTCCCCTGCGGTGGCGTGCGGAAGAGCGCGGCGTTTTCATCTTGTGTGATGTGGTCAGGAGAAACAGGAAAACAGTGCCCTCCCCGTTTGGGGTTTTTTCCTTCACATTTCTTTGACAGCCTCTTAAGTACTAAACAGTAGAGGTTACGTGCCAGCTTGACCCACTGGCTTGTCTTCATTAAGTGGTAATTAGGCTGCTTTCCCATCCATGTTTTCACTGGAGTTGGTGCATGCAACCTGTAGCAAAACCCCCAGAATGCATCTGCGACACGCTCCAGACATGGTGCCCTATTGTAGGCATGCAACGATAATGTGGAAGAAAACCGTAAAGAAATACAGAAGCTCTTACAGCATTTTTGTATAAGAGAATTGACACAAAGGTTTGCTATAATGTATTGAAAAGAGGATAAGAGAAGAAAATTAAAAGAGGAAGAAAATAGTGGATGGGTGTAAGAGACCAGTCATTGGTCTGACATGCGTGAAAATGAAGGTCATTGAGTATTGCAGTTTTATGAAAATGATTATTCTTCTCTCTCTCCCTCCACCTCAACTCCAACCCCACACTGGGTCGTTTAGAGACATTAGAGGGACATTGTTGAGAAATTAACCTTGACAGGGCTGCATTGGATACAGCACAAAACCAAGCAGCAGGTGGTTGACAAACTTGACACCAGGGCTGTTATTAAGCTCAGCTGTCAATATACTGAAATATCATACTTGACCATTGACCAAGCAGAATCACAATCAGAAGACTTTTCAGAAGCATTCAATCAATAGGTGTTCCATCATGCTCGTTCGAAGCACAGCTGGATGCCTACTTCAACTGATTGCTTTCCTGAAACGACCTGTTGCAATAATGACTCACTCTCGCTGTAATGGGTTAAAAAATGGATACATAATTACAATACTTAAACCTATTCAGCGTCAGTCACTCTTAAAGGGATAGATTTTTTTAACTTACAGTAAGCTGTATGAAATACTTGCCATTTAATATAGTGGTTGCAACTGTATTCATTGATTGCCAGAGTCCCATGGTGGGAGTTCTGCTCTGGTTTTGGTCAATATTAAGTAGTTCAGGTTATTTTGTGAGGGGCACATGGGGCCATGCAGTAAAAGTAAATTAATTCACAAAACTAACTTAATTTCTATTATTGACCTATTTCTAAAATATTAGCACAACTTTTGTTCAACTTTGACCCCTCTATCACATGGAACTATTTTTTGGGCGTAGTGATATATGGACACAAAAAACATAGTTCCGTGTGATAGAGGGGTCACACGGAACTTGGGGGTTTTCAGGCACAAATGGGTTAATAATTAATATGCATTAATTCATAATGTATTAATCATGAAAGAAAGCCAATTTGATGCATTTAGTAGTATTTTTTTATTAAATAGTACATTAAGCTTTATTTTCTGGGATTTATTTGTTTCGGTCATTAAGGGGTTAATAATAAAAAATGCCCAAGGGATATCATTGGGCACCCTCTTGAATTCTTAAGAGGTGACCCCAAGCTACAAGAATAAACGTTATCTGACGAAATCACGTTCAGCCAAAAATCTGCCTTCGGCTCCTGGACTATAGTGAAGACTAAAAGAGCTGTGTGGGCTGAAAACCGTGGCAGTCTGAGCCATTTAGCGCCATCTAGCGGCGGGAAGGGAAGTAAATAATTCATTATGACTACAAGCTCATAGCGTGGCACTGCGCTACGAGCTTGTAGATCTGCTATTTTTGAGAAATCGTGAAAATGTGGTGCAAATCTTTGAATATATATTCTTTCAGAGCAAAAGATTTTTGACTCAAATCGTTGCGTCTGGGGGGAGGTCCCTGAAACGTTTGTCTCAGGGGTTTGTTTGGGGTCCTTGACATGAAATAGTTTGAGAATCACAGAAAGCTGTCATGATTTAGAAGGCATTTGTAGAATCAGTTCTCAGGTCTAAATGGGTTAACCCATTTTTGTCGGGAACCCCTTTTAGTGTTTTTTGCCACCGAGTGAAAAAATCATGAAAATGTGTCAAATCTATATCTATATATTCTTTCAGAAGACTTTGTATTTATTTCGACGTCAGGCCTAAATGGGTTAAAGAAATGGAGTACTTTACCCACCACTGTTCGTTGGCCATACAGTATGCTGTGCATGTGCTCGTGCTCGTACAGTATACAGTATGTTGTTGGCGGAGTCGTAGCGTACTGTACTTCATTACATTGCACACATGCTGTTTGTGTATGAAATAAAATAAACAATTATTGATCCCTGGGGGGAAATTGAGGAATGCATTCAGTATGTTGAGCGAGCGAGGGGCAAATAGTCATCTGCCAGTCCCCTCACCCCCACCCACCCCTTAGCCCCCTGCCTGTAACCTTCTGCCCTTTACACACACACACACACACACACACACACACACACACACACACACACACACACACACACACACACACACACACACACGCTGCCCATATGGAGCAGTTGGCGCCCAAAAGAGTCCAAAGCAGCCGGACCCATTCCCAGGGCAGAAGGTGAGGGTCCCCACAGCCTGCAGAGTGTGTGTGTGTGTGTGTGTGTGTGTGTGTGTGTGTGTGTGTGTGTGTGTGTCCATCCTGTCCTCTAGGGCTCAAGCCCAGGACAGACTGCAGCGTCCTCCTTTTTCTCTGTCCTCACCGCAGTGTGTGTGTGTGTGTGTGTGTGTGTGTGTGTGTGTGTGTGTCCTCAACAGACGGTATCCCATGTGACCTAAAAGGACGGCAGCAGAGGACTGTGGGTCCTCTAGGCACGGGCTGGGGTCACAGAGAATGTGTGTGTGTGTGTGTGTGTGTGTGTGTGTGTGTACAGTATGTGTGCGCGCGCACACGCATGCTGTTGCACCCAGCTAATGTACTGTAGCTCCATATTTTGGGTCAAGAACTCCCCAATCACGGCCTCCATTTCCCAGCAGCAGAGTGTGTGTGTGTGTGTGTGTGTGTGTGTGTGTGTGTGTGTGTGTGTGTGTGTGTGTGTGTGTGTGTGTGTGTGTGTGTGTGTGTGTGTGTGTGTGTGTGTGTGTGTGTGTGTGTGTGTGTGTGTGTGTGTGTGTGTGTGTGTGTGTGTGTGTGTGTGTGTGTGTGTGTGTGAGCAAAATGTCTGTTTTAGTGTATTTTGACCTTTGTCATCACAACGTCCTATAATTCTATACTGTACAAACCACATAGAGGAGAGACCTGCCAAGGAGTCGATGTCTGGGCTTTTCCTATACGTTGACCTCATTATTGTTTCATACGTCACTTCTCCGTCTCTCCTTACTATAGGGCTGCAACAATTAATCGAATTCATCAATTAAATAATCGATTAGTATATTTGTGAAAATAGCTGATCTACAAGCTCTACAGTAGGACACGTGAGCTTTTGGATCAGCTATTTTTGCCATAGAAATTTTGTGTAGGGGGAAAAAAAGGAAGTGCCCAGTATAGAGTATAGATCCTTGGTGGGACCCCGGGGTCCCCCAACCTATAGTAGAAGAGCAGTGGTTTCCAAAGTTTTAAGCCTGTGTCCCCAAAAAATAAATTTGATCGGCCATTTGAAAATAGCCAGTCTTCAAGCTCACAATTCAATTCAATTCAATTCAAAGGCCTTTATTGGCATGAGAAAACATACGTTTACATTGCCAAAGCAGAAAGCACAATACAACAATACAATCAAAAGAAACAGAAATTGTCAGAATCTTCTCACAATGCGGGAGCTTGTCTTGATGTTGATCTGCTATTTTTACTCTTGGTACTTTATAAGTACATTTTGATGCCGGTACTTTTGTACTTTTACTCAAGTACATTTTGAATTCCGGACTTTTACTTGTAACGGAGTATTAACATCGCAGTATTCAGTACGTTTTTCCACCACTGGTGCGTGCGTGCATGTGTGTCCATGGCTACCCAGGGTGGAAGTTGTTTTTCTGCCCCCTGCGGTGAGTCTGGGGCTCCACTTTTGTGTGTGTGTGTGTGTGTGTGTGTCTCTGTGTGTGAGCGAGAGACACAAAAAATGAGAGTGTGCACACACGATTGTGCCAGAGTGTGTTCGTATGTGTGTGTGTGTGTGTGTGTGTGTGTGTGTGCAACTGTGCATGCACGTGTGCGTGCATGTAGGGGGCGAGGGTGTGCGAGGCTGCCTGGGGCCATGGGATGTGGCCTGGGGTGCAATGGAAGGAGGGATGAAGGAAGAGTGGGATGGAGAGATGGGAGGTCGGCAGGGGTCTCACTGGGAAAGGTATGGACTGGGCCGATCGCCAGGCAGCAAGGTGGAGAGACTTAGATGGACACAGAGAGAGAGAGAGAAGGGGGCTGGCTGGGGGAGGGCTGAGAGAGGGCGAGAGAGAGAGGAGACGGTGGTCTTTTGGATAAGCAGCTGTAGCTGCACCAAGCTAAATATACTGGATAAGGTCAAGGGCAATGTCACACAGAAAACACTAACCACCACTATGTTGTTGTTATAATTATAAGCTACTGTAGAGCTCAGAGTAAACGTTTGTATTGTATTAACACCTTTACTCATGCCATAGGACGAGATATATCGCCATTTCACACATTTGATTGATTAAGTTAGATCGCGCTCTTTCGCCCAACGTGGGATGATAAAGACGGAAATTAAAAGGATGCCTCCATCCGCCTCGATGTAAACAGATTCACTAAAAGGCATGTATCTTTTCCCAGATTGCGTTTTTTTGGTCAAAACAAGATTTATTCACGGCCCACAGCTGACATGCGGAGGGGTCAACTGAAGGAAGGACAATAGCCGTATTTAGATGCTGGTGGTGGACCACTGGGGCCCTCCCCGTCCTGCTCAATCTGGACTTTATACGGATATATTGTGCAGTCTGCCAATGAAGCCACACAGATCAAAAAGCATTCTGTGACAGTGTAGAGACGGCAAACAGGGATGCCGCGTCCCCTCAAGTGCCGATCTGCGGCTGCTTGTGGCACGCTGCCCGCTGTGGTGATGGTCTCTGTCTCTGTTGGCCAAATGGACGTCACAATCTATATAAATAATTAACCTGCGAGGACTAAATTAGAACAAGAACAATGCTGGCATTTCCTAAACCACTTAAAACCCTATATAGAGCCCCAGGGGTCGGTATAGGAGTCTACACCACAATGCCTCACACACTCACAGCGTGTGGCATTGCTACGCGGTTTTGAGTAAGTAAATTATACTTCTTCAGCTTTATTTCGATATTGAGAGTCCATTGGGGAATCAAAGCAGGTAGACACACAGACAGTTTGCACCCATGTGGTATGCGCCCTATAAGCTTTGGGCAGCCATGGGGTCAATCCCAATCGCTACTATTTTTCCCAGTTTGACCTTGATATAATAGGCAATCTGGGGGAGTTGTGAGTGACGTCAGCCATTTTCCTCCAATTTGCTAACAAACAGACAGACAAACCAGATGAGAATATAATCTCCGACAATGCATTTTAGTAAATCTATTTGCGTTGAGACGGATGGGGAGGCGGACCTTTTCCACGAGAGATAGAGAGAGAGGGGAGGGAGAGGGAGAGAGAGAGATAGAGGGGAAGAGAGAGAGAGAGGGGGGGGGAGAGAGAAGGGATGGAGAGGGGGAGAGAGAGAGAGGTAGAGGACGAGGCTCAGGGGACACAGTGATCAGCGTGTGTGTCTTCATCACCGTGTCCCAGCGAGGCCGTGTCCTCCACATGCTGTCTGGCCTATTAAAGAAATGTGCTGTGCACGTGCACACACGCACACACACACACACACACACACACACACACACACACACACACACTCATTCTTCCTGTCCTGTTCAGTCAGACTTCAGGCGGCCGATGTGTTCCGTTCTCATGTCGGTTATACCATTAGTGAGGATCCCCTGCTCTCCTCCAGAGGTGTCCATCTGCTCTGCTCCTTCCTGTGCGTTATGCCTCACAATGACTGCATATACAGGTTCTGTAGCGATCTCCACCTCGCCCCAAAATAATTCATTCCATATGTTGATCTGACCCCCCCATGCCAAAGCGCCAGCGCTCGCCCAACAGTCTACCGTCACCCAGGGGGATGCGTGTGCGCATCAACGCCAAGGACTTAATAATCGTGTTTTTCATGAACTCCCGGAGCGCCAATAATGTATTTTCTGTGTTTTTTTTAACGCTCTATTAATTCATAATCATACAATATTGGCTTACCGCATATCAAGGCTCCCGTTCACTGGGCAGATCTGGGCTGTATTGGTTTTGCTTGCAGTCTGAACACAGGCCTGACATCAGGTCTGACTCAGGCCCGAACACAATGCTGGGGGCATTTACAGGCCTTCATGTTTTATTACGCCTCCGATCGAGTTGGATAAACAAAGCCACTATGTTTAGCGGCTCAATAGTAACGCCCGGTTATCTCACGGTTAAAATATTAATGCTTCTGAAGACTCTTAAATTGGTGTTTGACTTAGGAGGTGGAAATGGTCTTCTTCTACAAGCGAAATAGAACGAGAGTCTATGGTGGCAGTCGCTGAACTCTCGCTATACTGCCCCAGAGTCAATGGTGGCATCAAATGAGTTTTAAATAGCCAATTTTACATGGGGGGGGGGCGACATGTCCCACCTATCCTGTCACCGTGGGGAGAGACGGGTGGGCGGCAGAGACGGACGGACCATCCACGCCGTAATGAGCAGCCACATTAAAGTAGGGAGAGATGCAGAGAGGAGGGCAGGAGAGAGAGAGAGAGAGAGAGAGAGAGAGAGAGAGAGAGAGAGAGAGAGAGAGAGAGAGAGGCATGAGGCTCAGCGTGGCCAAGGACCCTGCATGATGAAGACAGAGGAAGAAAGAGACTGATGCATCTAGGGAACAGAGACAAACAGGGCTCTCCTCTCCTCTCCTCTCCTCTCCTCTCCTCTCCTCTCCTCTCCTCTCCTCTCCTCTCCTCTCCTCTCCTCTTCCTTCCCCTCCCCTCCGCTCCCCTCCCGAGGTTTCTTCTCTAATTTAACTTTTCATTGAAATGTATTTCCCTTCACCCTCCTCTCTCTCCCAGTCTGAGGCTCTTGGCGTTGTCTTGCCAGGTTCCCTGGCGGCGGGCTTGACAAAGGCGCCGTTAAAAAGCCGTGTGATCCTTCCATTTTAGCGCTAGCCACGCTAGTCAGAGGATTAGGGCTCTTTAATGACGCTAATCTCTCCCTCCTTTCTCCTTCTCGTTCTGTGCCCCCCCTCCCCAACCCCCACATGCCCACAACCACCCTCTGAAGTGATTCCCCCCCCCCCCCTCTCTCTCTCTCTCTCTCTCTCAGCCTGTCTCTGTTGGACCACCACTATGCCCCCATGCACTCACACAGAGGCATTGGCGTTTAATAGACTTATACCAGGTTACAGTCCCACAATGGGGGCTGTGCGTGTGCCCCACAATAGGAGGGAGGACAGGAAACACTTTCTTTTCTTTGTTTTCTTCACACGGTTTTTCTTCTCCTCTTCCCCTGCCTCCTCTTCTTGGCTCCTTTTTTTGGGTTGTTTGGCTTCATGGTTTTATTATAATTGTTTTAATCTTCTCTCTCTCTCTCTCTCTCTCTCTCTCTCTCTCTCTCTCTTTATTCTTGTACTAACCTGTTGGGTGTCTGCTTTGAGCATGCTCGCCGTTTTGTTGGCCTTGATTCTGATTCGCTCATTGTGTGTTTGTGCGTGCGTGCATGCGTGCGTGCGTGCGTGCGTGCGTGCATGCGTGCGTGGCATGCGCTAATCTGCGCAGCCATAATTTTGTTTCCAGTTTGGAGCAGTGTTACTATTCTCAGCACAAAATTGTTAAATCAAGTCATTACGACGTCATCAAGGCCCACCAAAAATACATGTTTGTCAACAAAATATACTGTAGATTATTCGTTGATTAAAATCTTAGTGTATATATATAGTCGACTATAGACTAACCTTAAATCGGTTCGGATGACTAAAATATGACAAAAACTAAAACAAAACTGAAAACAAAAAAAACTAAATTGCTTTCCAAACAAACACTGCACCCGCCTGAAGCATTTTAGCATTGTCTCACCTCACATTGTGCTCTGGAATAGCATCGTTGAACAAATTAAAAAGATTTCTCACAAATGGGTCGCATAGCTCTCCGTTCTCTCCTCAGTTCAGCCTCTGTATTCATTCAGTAATGGCCGTACGTGAGTGCACGGGGCCTATTGATGATGTCACGCTGTTTGTTTTTCTCCTGCCAACCAACCGCCTCCAACACCCTCGCTCCCTTCACTGCTCCTTCACACTCTCTCCCTCCTTCTGTCTCTCACTCGTTCTTTATTCACCACTCTGTGTCATGCTCTCTCTCTCTCTCTCTCTCTCCTTGCTGCAAGGTTTCATGTTGATATCTCTATTTCATATATTTTCTTA
Source organism: Protomyctophum bolini (assembly GCF_963924005.1). Classification (NCBI taxonomy): domain Eukaryota; kingdom Metazoa; phylum Chordata; class Actinopteri; order Myctophiformes; family Myctophidae; genus Protomyctophum; species Protomyctophum bolini. The sequence continues at coordinate 37,802,136 of NC_137865.1, forward strand.
AGCCGTGTCTCCCTCCCCCCCGCTCCCAGTTAAATTGATAATTCATATATATATATTTTTCGTTTCTGTTTTACCCACAACCCCCTGCAGTGTTCTATTTGCTCGTCGCAGCGCCTACATTTTCCCGCAGATCGATTCATCACAAGAATCTGTTTTCCACCCCCTTTCTTTCTGTTGGGTGTATTAGTAATACACTGTAGAACAGGCACGCACGCACACATGCACGCACAGTGTGTGGTATGTGTTGGAGTTGGTTGAGGTAATATAGTGTGTGCCTTAGAGATGGTTTCTAAAATTATCAGATGAGACTTGTGTGTGTGTGTGTGTGTGTGTGTGTGTGTGTGTGTGTGTGTGTGTGTGTGTGTGTGTGTGTGTGTGTGTGTGTGTGTGCGCGCGTGTGTGCGTGTGCATGGCTGTGTTTTCACATGGTTAATATTGGCCTACGGGTAAATATGACTCCTGGCAGCTCTCTTTGTTTCTGTTGCTATATTCACACTATCTCTGTGTCAGGTTTGTTGGCAGACTTCTCCAAGTGCAGGGCTTCCTCTGGGATGCTTGAGGGAGGGGGGGGCAGACTCACAGTCAGCTTGTAGCTATTTCCCCCTTTCTTATTTGTTGGAAATTATGGGGGGGTCCATGGCACTGAATCATTATGGGGTGGTCCATGGCACTGAATCATTATGGGGGGGTCCATGGCACTGAATCATTATGGGGGGGGTCCATGGCACTAAATCATTTTGAATATGGGTCTGTGGAGTGGACTAATACTTTGTTGGTCCTTGATATAAGAATATTTGAGAACCAGCAGTATTTTCATGGCTATTTTCAAAGTCTCCTCTCCTGTCCTCTCTCAGGCAAAATGCTAAAGCCTCAATGTGCCACTGCCCCCTCCTTTTGCACGCACGAAGCCCAACAAAACAATATTAAAAGTCTCCTCTCCTGTCCTCTCTCAGGCAAAATGCTAAAGCCTCAATGTGCCACTGCCCCCTCCTTTTGCACGCACGAAGCCCAACAAAACAATATTAAAAGTCTCCTCTCCTGTCCTCTCTCCGGCAAAATGCTCAATGTGCCACTGCTGCCCCCTCCTTTTGCACACACGACGCCCAACAAAACAATATTAAGCATTAACACCCCCCACCCCCCTCCCCCCTTCTATCATGGTGTTGAATCCTCCCTGAAGTGTCTATTAAAGGCGCCTTGGCCTTTTTGTCGCCTTGCCGTCAGAGGAGAGAGAGAGGGAGAACAGAAAGAGAAAGAAAGAAAGATAGCTATGCATAATCTCCTATATGTATAAGGCGGATAAATGGCTTCTCAGTGTCTCCTATAATCCGCCGGTTTCTCTGCCGTTCCAATCTGCCAAGGCCCTAATGAAAATATGATGAGGATCCGCGAGGGTCCTCGGGGAGCGGGGCGGAGGGACGGGCCTGGCCGGGCCGGGAGGCGAGGGGGAGGTGAAGAGAGGGAGGGGTGGAACGAGGGATGGCCGCGGAGGGACCGGCGAAGGGAGAGAAAATACACTGTGTCCTTATTTCTGAGCTCCGTCGGGGATACATAGTTCTTGGAGCCTTCTATTTAGATGTTGCTTCTGCTGCCGGGGCGAGAGAGAGAGAGAGTCTCCACTTTCTATTTCACTCCCTCTCTCTCTCTCTGTCTCTGTGGCTTTGCCATCCTCATTGTGTGTGTGTGTGTGTGTGTGTGTGTGTGTGTGTGTGTGTGTGTGTGTGTGTGTGTGTGTGTGTGTGTGTGTGTGTGTGTGTGTGTGTGTGTGTGTGTGTGTGTGTGTGTGTGTGTGTGTGTGTGTGTGTGTGTGTGTCTGTGTCTGTGTGTGTGTGTGTGTGTGTGTGTGTTCGCGTGTTTTAGTTACTAGGATAAATGTGTTTCTTTCCTTTTGAATATCCCTCCCTCTCATTTGAACTCCCACAGCCCCGATCCTCCATTTGGCTTGCAAGAGAGATGTAAAGTCCTCCTCATCATTCTAATATATACTTCCCTTTTTTACCCCCAACCCCCACCCCTTCCGAGACACACGCACCCACACACACACACGCACGCATACATGCACACAGCCTCTTCCAGTGTGAATTGTAGCAATGCTTATATTTATTCTCCTTTCTCTGTGTCTTTCTCTCCCCTCTCCCTCCCACTCTGTCCACCCGTCCTTCTCCGTCTGTCTTTCTGTGTGTGTCAGACGGGGACGACGACCCTGCCGGCCTGTCCTGGGTGCCCTCGTCCCCCTCCAGTAAGGACGTGGCGTCGCCCTCCCAGATGTGTGACCTGGGCATGGGCACGGGCGGGGAGGAGGAGGGTGGGGCGGGGTTGCCCTACCCCTGCCAGTTCTGCGACAAGTCGTTCAGGTGAGGAAAACAAAACTATGGCACGCCATCTTTAAAGATGGACTCACTCCAAGGCTTTCAGCTTTTCAGGAAGACACCAAAAATACACAGGGAAGACATTTGAATATTATAACTACACCTGCGGGGGGGGAGGGGGGGGGGGGTCTATTAGAGTAATGTTAACTCCATAGACTGATTCTACAAAAAAATCTACAAACTCTACAAACAACAGCTAAAGTAAAAGTCCTTGTGTTGTTCTCCTCTGTTCACCCCTCTCCCTCCCTCCAGTCGTCTGAGCTACCTGAAGCGCCACGAGCAGATCCACAGTGACAAACTGCCTTTCAAGTGCACCTTCTGCAGCCGGCTGTTCAAACACAAGAGGAGCCGCGACCGCCATGTCAAGCTGCACACAGGTGGGCCGCGGCGCTGGAAACACCACATGATTAGGATGATTTTTTTATTTTTTATTTTCAGTTTTTTTCTTTGGAATAGAGCAGTGGTTTTAACCACTGGTCCCTGAGGGGGTTCCAGGTGATCACCCAGCTACATGATGGAGAGTTGGTAACCAAATGGTCCCTTATAGATCTTTAACTCTTGAGAGTGTAAAATTAAACCATCGTCATCATACCCGGAAGTTATGCGGGAACGCCTACTGAGTGGCAAAAAACGACTTTCTTGACAGCCCATACATCCATGCAGAAAAGTCCTATCTGACTACATTACTTTAAACAACATTAAATTAACTTTGCCTCTCACTTTGCCACTCGATCTGCCATTCACTTCATGCATGCGCATACCCTCTATAGATCAGTGGTTTTCAACCCTTTTCATATCAAGGTCAATTATTTATTCTGCATTTGAGCCACGGAGCCATCATTTTGATGAGATTTAGCCGAAAATGAAATTAATTTTTTGTTGAAGATTTTGTCCACAATTCCATGCTGTATTGATGTTGGTACCATAGTGAAGCTAACAGGCATTTTTTACTCTCAAGAGTTGAAGATCTAGGCTATAAGGGTCCATTTGGTTACCAACTTTCCATCATTTAGCCGGGGACCACTTGGAACCCCCTCAAGGACCACTGGTGGTCCCCGGACCACTGGTTGAGAACCACTGGAATATACTTTAATTTAAGTTGAATTCAATTCAGTTTGTACTTTCATTGGACTGAAATTGCTACAAACTGACGCCAAACACTGCCGAGCTATTGTGATCGCAGCATGTGGAATTTAGCCACTTAAGTCCTATTTGAACACTTCGGCTATTAAAAAATAGCAGATCTACAGGCTCACAGCACGTCGTGATGCGATGCGTTGTGACCATGTGGGTCTGCCATTTTTTCGAAACGTTACTTTTCACCTGTATGGGCATTATACCCAAAATAGGGACGGCTATTTTGCGCATGACAAGTGGGGACAACTGTCAGCGCTTCTTATTCCTATTGGTTGGCGTTGTTCACCAATGTTGAATTGTCCAATCATCAGACACATTGGACTTGGCGCTCGTCAATGCCGTCGCGGTCAACACGCTGCCACGGGAAGCTCCGCCCCTTTGGAAGGGAAGGGGGAAGCCGACACTTCTGACGCGTATGACGGAGCACATTTGTGACCTTATACCTAAGGGATATTTCACTTTCAAAAACATGTTTGGGTCATTTTATCGTCTACTCAGGCTTTTGGGAGCACCCCGGACAGTGTTTAAGTTGTAACTTCAAACCATGTTTAACCATGTTAGGCTCATCTTTGGCTCTGGTGACTCATACTGCCCTCCTTATACGTGAGGGGGGCATGTTTTTTTTGTTTGTAGGAAAAAAAAACTTTTAATTTTTTTGTTTTTGTTTTTTAGTTTGGGGAAAATGAAAAAAAAAACTAAGATCCATTAAAAGAAATCTTAAAAATATAAAATCTTAAAAGTATAAAAATGAAAAATTAATTGAAAAAACAAAAACATGCCCCCCCCCTCTCTCTTATTTGAAGGACAATATCAGTGACCAGACCCAAGGACGGGCGCTTTAAATAAATCTAGCCTGGTTATAATGGAGTTTGAAGAAGGGGGCGTGTCTGATAAAATGCATATCAAATATATAAATACTGCATGAAGTCATTTTAAAAACCGTCCTGGGTGTTCACGAAAGCCTGAGTATAGACGATGAAATGACCCAAGACATTCTTTGAAAGTGAAATATCCCTTATAGTGTCTCGCACCCAAAATAGCCGATCTACAAGCTCAACTGAGCTTGTAGTTGGGCTATTTTAGGCGTGAGACCTAACTCAGGCTTTACACTGCGTGCAGAGGAGCCGTCATAACTTATGAGTGCCCATTCTCTCATCTCCATAATGTCTCGATGCAGGCGATAAGAAATATAGCTGTCAGGAGTGTGAGGCTGCCTTCTCCCGCTCCGATCACCTGAAGATTCACCTCAAGACACACAGGTGACTCTCTTGTTCTTTTGCTCTGTGTCTGACTTTGATCCCATTCCTTTTGAATAATTCGGCATAATTCCCAATGTTTAATCCAGAGCGATTTACAGTAAGCAAGAACAACATTATGGCAATACATCAAATACATAGAAATAGTCCTCAAGGATCATAAGCAAGCTAAAAACGAAGTAAACTTGATTCCAATTGTTCTCTATGTTTTCTCGTCCAGCTCCAGTAAACCCTTCAAGTGCAGTGTGTGTAAACGTGGCTTCTCCTCCACCTCCTCATTGCAGAGCCATATGCAGGTACAGTATACCTAATAGCATTATTATACTGTCATATTATTCTCTTTATGGGAAGTATCATAGTTTTGCAATGATCTGTTTTGTAAAGTTGTATGGAAGATTGATTTGTGAGCTTGTAGATCGGCTATTTTCAGCATGCAACCAAGCGTAAAATCAGGCATTCATTTACGACACCTTAGAGAGGCGAGAGTGTGTGTTCTTTAAAGTCATTAATGCCCGCAGGGCGAGGTCCGGAAGGCAGCACAGAAGTGCATCAATGACGGTAAAGAACACCCTCTCGTGTAATATTACAATTATACAACAACCACTACGACCACAAATGTCCCAAATGTTTCCGTCAAAATTAACAGTAGTAGCCTACGAGTCAGAGCCAGAGTCTGTCCTCTGAGACCCCTTTTCCACCGCTTGGTTCCCAATGGGAACCGGTTCAGTTCTTTTTGGTTTAGTCCATGAGCCAGAGCTCCAAAATTGCAACGTTAATTATGAATTGAGTGGGCAAAACCATACCTATATTAAATTGTTTGTAGGATCAATGTAAGTAAATTAATATATGATAACCCTTCCACAGTAGTAGCTTTTTAATTATTATTTTTTTGCATATTGTCCTATATAATGCATCATTTGCACAGAAAACTGGAGGATTTAGAAGATTTATTTTAAATTTCGACGTCAGGCCTAAATGGGATAATTATCGTTCCAATGTTGGAGCTCTGGCTCATGGACTAAGAACCAGAAAATAACTGAAGCGGTTCCCATTGGGAAGCAAGCGGTGGACCAGGTGTCTTAACGTGTCCCCCGCCCCCCGTTGGGCCTCTGATTCCAGGCTCACCGTAAGAACCGAGAGCACCTGGCGCTGCGGGCGGAGCGCGACGGAGGGAAGAAGGCTTTGGGCGGGGGAGACGGCGAGCTGCTGGACCAGGACCTGTACATGTGTGACTACTGCGAGGAGACCTTCAGCCTGACGGACGAGCTGGAGAAGCACGTGCTGACCAGACACCCGCAGCTGTCGGACCGCGCCGACCTGCAGTGCATCCACTGCCCCGACGTCTTCCTGGACGAGGCCTCGCTGCTGGCGCACATCGAGACGCAGCACGCCAACCGCAAACACAAGTACGGTAGAATACAGTGTTTTCACTACTTCTTAAACATTTTGTTTACAATTTCATATTGTACAATTTTCATCCTCTCTCCTCTCTCTCTGCGTCCCGTCCCGTCCGTCCCTACAGATGTCCCGTGTGCTCAGAACAGTTCCCCTCCGTGGAGGACGTGTACTGCCACCTGGACAGCCACCGGCAGCCCGACTCGTCCATCCACAGCGCCGCCAGCCCGGACCCCGCGCTGGGCAGCGTGGCGTCCATGAGCTCCGCCACCCCGGACTCCAGCGCCAGCCTGGAGAGAGGCTCCACGCCCGACTCCACCCTCAAACCCGTCAGCCAGCTGGGCAGCGAAGGACGGAGCCGCAGGAGAGCCATCGACAGCGTGGTGGAGGACCTGGGGATTGTCCTGGGCCACCACCATACTGGAGGTACAGTATGGCTGCACTCTGCTGCTGGCAAGACTGTACATGAAATGTCTTTGTAAGTCGCTTTAGTAGAGCGTCGCAGTCCCGCCCCCTTTCATGAGGACGACGGGCAAGAGAATTCCCCATTCAAAAACAGTGTTTTTTTCCTTCCTTCTAATTAATTGATCTGCCCAAAACATTGTGTTTATTGTCATGATTTGTCACAACAACAGTTGGCTTTTTCCGAGGCTTAAAAGGTCTTTAAATAAATACTTTCTGAAACGTCTATGGGAAAAAATGAATGGGGAATTCTCTTCCGGACTTGTCGTCGGGGGCGGGACTGCAACGCTCTATAGATAGATAAGACTTTATTGATCCCCATGGGGAAATGCAGGATGTGTTTGTGCAGAAACAGCAGAAACCATGAAGTAGTACAGGATAGGCACAGGTAAGAGTAGAGACTTGGGGCTGTATTTTGCGTGTCTTAAGTACCATGTCTTATTCCCTAACTTGAGTAAACTAAAGACCTGGAGGCGTGATCAATGCCATTTGGCTATTCTGAGTGGCCAAAGAGCATTGACCACACCTCCAGGTCTTTAGTTTACTCAAGTTAGGGAATAAGACCTGGTACTTAAGACACGCAAAATACAGCCCTTGGAGTCTGACTCGTGCTTTTTTGCTCTGTGTTAAAATAATATATTATATCTGTAAAGCCCAAACCGCACCAATGATTTGCCACGCAACTCCTTGCAACATGCAACTACTCTCAACCATTATCCCTGACTAGTTGCGAGTAGTTGCAAGGAGTTGCAACTGGTGTGGTTTGAGCTTAAATAGAATATATGTGACAGTTTCTGACTGAGGCTAAGTCATTGGATTGTTTTAATGTTATTTTTTTTGCTTTTTTCATGTCATGTGAAAGCAGGGAAAATCAGCTTCAAATTGACATATTGGCAACCTAGAACCTGAATATGAGTATACTTTGGATTACGTTGGATTTCAATTGACGAGTATGCTCGTCAATGTGTTAAGTAAGCAGCATTTAGCGCCTTTCCAGTCTTTCCGACCCTTCAAAGCGATGTCTCTCTCTCTCTCTCTCTCTCTCTCGGTGTGTAGGTGGAGGAAGCAGCTGGTCCAAAGTGACGTACTCGTGCCCGTACTGCTCCAAGAGGGACTTCCACAGCCTGGCTGTGCTGGAGATCCACCTGAAGACCATCCACGCCGACAAGCCCCAGCAGAGCCACACGTGTCAGCTGTGCCTGGACACCCTGCCCACGCTCTACAACCTCAACGAACACGTGCGCAAGGCCCACCGGACGGGCAGCGGCGGCGGGGGCGGAACCATGGCGGCTTTCCCGCTGCTGCAGTTCACCAACGTGTCGGCCTTCCACTGTAACTACTGCCCCGACATGTTCGGAGACATTAACTCGCTGCAGGAGCACATCAGGGTGTCCCACTGCCTGCCCGGAGGCATCGTAGCCGGATCCACCACATTAGGTGGGTTTGTTACTGTATGGGTTCGTGCGTCGAGGTTTAACCGCTTAAGCCCGATATATTTGAGGAAAATGGCCGAGCTCACGTGTTGCACGGTGACGGCTGTGTAGATCTGGTATTTTCCCCTTTTTTTATCCTTTTTGTCAATTAAACAACATTCATCCAGCATTTGGGATTTTTTTGTAATATGCCGAAAGTAGTGATGTCAAGTTAAAAGTGGAGTTTCTGTTTGGTAAGCTCTTGTGAAAACTATAAGACATAGTTTCATTAGTAGAAATACAAATTTACTTTTGTTGTTTTGCCATTTTCTGATCTCATCAATCCTATTGTCATACTGAGTAGTACTAGTACTGGAACATTTCTTCCTTATAAACACAACGCTAGATTACCGGTAGTTCCAAGACGAGGCTGACATTTTGACGTGATGCAGTACTGATACTCTGGTCCATGCAGTTCTGAGATACCGGTAGCCAGGTTCTCATCAACGTTGAAGTGCAGGACCTCTGCCTCTGTACACAGCACTATGTCTTGAGCTAACATATAGTAGGAACCATGTCTTCTTCTGCAACCAGTGCTCCATGGGTTGATATCATGAGCTAACGTAGTGTTCCTCTTCAGAAGGGAACCATGCCTTCTTCTGCAACCAGTGCTCCATGGGTTTCCTGACGGAGTCGTCGCTGACAGAACACATCCAGCAGACCCACTGCAACTCCATGGCAGGGGGCGGGGCCGGAGGAGGAGGCGTGGCCAAGCTGGAGTCCCCCATCATGCAGTCCGCGTCACAGTCCTTCATGGAGGTCAGATATTAACCACAGTCCTTCATGGAGGTCAGATATTAACCACAGTCCTTCATGGAGGTCAGATATTAACCACAGTCCTTCATGGAGGTCAGATACAACACTTTAACTTGTCTTTCACCTTTTAACCCTACAGTACATCCCCCCCGTTTTGATTAGAAATGGTGACTGATGAAAAATAATAATTCTACAACTTATTTTCTTAGTTGTGAAATGCATTTTAACTGTATTTGTTTCTAACGATAGCGCTTATGGTTTGGTGGTGGTCGTCCCCTCTCCTCCAGGTGTACTCGTGTCCGTACTGCACCAACTCGCCCATCTTCGGCTCGCTCCTCAAGCTGACCAAGCACATCAAGGAGAACCACAAGAACATCCCGCTGGCCAACAACAAGCGGCAGGCCAAGGTGGCCGACCTCAGCCCCGCCTCCTCGGACGTGGAGATCTCCTCCCCCAAACGCCACAGGCTGGGGGACTCCACGCCCGCCGCGGGCTCCAACGGCGACTACCCGTGCAACCAGTGTGACCTGCGCTTCGGCAGCTTCGAGGGCTTCCAGGTACTATAGGGTCGTCACAGTTGTTACACGATATTTTTGTCTTGGCCATAATCGTGTCCTTGTTGAGAAATGTTCATACAGTAAAAAAGCTGAAATCTACAAGAGTACAACACTGTAAAGCTTGTAGATCAGCTATACTTTATTTAAGTATAAAATTAATCAAAATGGCAGGAATTTCTTGGTATATTTGTCATATGTGCACTGTGCATTTTTTATTACGAAGCCTAAAAGGCAAATGGAATTGTAATTTCGATTCATAATGTTCCAACGGCGAAAACACAGTTTTTGATTAGATTTTCATATGGAAATACAAAATACACAAAAATTATGAAAAGTGTATATGTGTAGTAGGAAAGATATTATATGATATATATATAATATAATATATTATATATTATATATTATATATATATATATATATATATATATATAAGCGCTATTTTATACGTCCTTGCACAACTGTGGCATGCAAAAATGGCAGATGCACAAGCTCAATGTATTGTGAGCTTTATAGATCGGCTATTTTCACCAATTTCGAAACGTTTTTATTATTCCTTTTGTAATGGATAACATGGATTAACCTCTGCACCCCACCCCCTGCCTCCCTCCCTCCTCCCAGGCCCACCTGAAGTCCCATCTGGAGATGCTGCTGCGGCGCCAGTCGTGTCCTCAGTGCAACAAGGAGGACTTTGAGTCCCAGGAGGCTCTGCTGCAGCACCTGACGGTGCACTACACCACCACCTCCACGCAGTACGTGTGCGAGAGCTGCGACAAGCAGTTCTCCTCCGTGGACGACCTGCAGAAGCACCTGCTGGACATGCACACCTTCGTGCTGTACCACTGCACGCTGTGCCAGGAGGTGTTCGACTCCAAGGTCTCCATACAGGTGAGCATGGACGGATGGGACTGTGGCGGAAACGTCTTAAGACGATGGGTTTTGATACCTGGGCCCACTATTTATTCAGCATTTGAGCCACGGACCACCATTGACAAGGTTTTGTTTTTGTCCACGATTCCATTCTATATTTAGGAGAGCTATAACAGGCAAACAATCAAAGTAACAATTCTTCAAAATGTTCTAATTGTGTAGACTACTAAATTAAGTAACTCAGAGGTTTAACAATAATTTAACTCTTGAGAGTGTAACATTTTAATGTTACACTCTCAAGAGTTAAAGATCTATAAGGGCCCATTTGGTTACCGACTCTTTATTTAGCTGGGGACCCCCTGGAACCCCTTCAAGGGCCACTGGTGGTCCCTGGACCACTAGTTGAAAACCACTGGCTCAAGACAGTGGTTCCCAAAGTGGGGAAGTGAGGACCCCAGGGGTCCTTGAGGGAGTGAGGCGTTGTGAGCTTGTAGATCTGCTATTTTTGGCTAATGTTTCCCCTCAGAATAGGGTGCTACGGTTCAAGTGGTTATTGTAAAAGGTGCTCCTATCCCACAAGATAATTTGGCGACCCCCCCCCGGGTCCCGGAGCCCTGTCGTAGACCTCTGCTGTAAGATATTGATGTAGTACTTTTGTTGCTGATGTCCAGGTCCACTTGGCAGTGAAGCACAGCAACGAGAAGAAGATGTTTCGCTGCACGGCGTGTGCCTGGGACTTCAGGAAGGAGACAGACCTCCAGATCCACGTCAAACACAACCACCTAGGCCAGACCTCCAGCCTGGCCGGGAGTCTGGCTGCAGGTACGGACCACCACCAAGTGTCTTTTTCCTCCCAGTTTCACCAGTTAGTGGGTTAGGGAGTGCTCCGCTGCTAGACCGCCACGGGGGGCGGGCCGCCGTCTCAAGAGGACTAAAGCCAGCGAGTTGCCGTGTCGAACGTTGCACTGCTGGCTTGTCCACCACAAGCCACAAGGCGATGACCCCTGGGCCACAGAATTTTTTCTGTGGCCCAGGGGTCATCGGCCACATACATGTTTTATGTATTTCTTTGATATTAGACTTTTTATGATCCACATGGGAACCATGTCTTTGGTCTGACAGTCCAACACCCTAACCAAACGCTAACCGCACACGGAAGCCATGGGTGAGTCTTAACCGGCCACGTATGTCGGAGTCACCAGTGAGTCTTAACGTATGTGTCTTAACTGGCCAAGTCGGTTAGTTAGTACGTCGGACCAACACCGTTAGTACATTTTCGTTAGTACTGATCTGAAACTTTAAAGTATCCACCTTTTTTAAATGAAGGAATGTTTGGGTGATTGAAATGCAAATCCCTGCTTGTATCTCCAGAGCCCCAGAGTGTTTTTGGTGGAAGTAGTCCACTAACCCTGGCTGCTCTTGTCCACTGCTGTAGGCCTGAAGCCCAGGAAGTGCATCTTCTGCGGGGAGACGTTCGGGACGGAGGTGGAGCTCCAGTGTCACATCACCACGCACAGCAAGAAGTTCAACTGCCGCTTCTGCAGCAAGGCCTTCCACGCCCTGACGCTGCTGGAGAGGCACCTGAGAGAGAAGCACTGCGTGTTCGACGGGCCCGGCGGCGGGGTCAGCGGCAGCAACGGGGGAGCGGCCAGCGGGGGGAGCCACAACGGCACGCCCAACGGGATGCCGCCGGCCTCCAAACGAGGGGGAGGAGGAGGAGGAAACCAAGGTTCTAATAGTTTTCATTTTAGATTAGTTTCAGTTCGTTTTTAATTGAAAAAAAAAATCTAATTCAGTTAGTTTAATTCGTTTTTAGACTGGATTCACTACTAAAATGCTAATAGATTTAGTTAGTTTTCATTAGTAAGTGTTAGTTTTAGTTTTCTTTATACTTTTGGGTTATTTGTAATAAATAGATGGCCTTTAAAATGTATTCAGTTACAGATGAACCACCAATCATCTCTACAAACTAAATCTAACAGTTTCAGTTAGTTTTGTAAATCCACAATACCATTTCAGTTATCAGTATCTCTTTTTTTATTGTAGTTTTGATTTAGTTCAACTAACGAAATTTAAAAAAAAATATATATTTTTCAATGTTTGTTTTGGTTAACTATAAAAGCCTTTGTTGTGTCCCCAGTGGGAGGAGGCGCGGTGGAGAGAACGACGGTGGCGGCCGCCGAGCAGGCCGACCTCCAGAACATGCTGCTGAAGGGAGGAGCCGGAGGTCAGGAGGTCAACAGCCACGAGGCCAGTGGCGGCGAGGAGGAGGTGGACACGTCGGAGCCCATGTACGCCTGCGACATCTGTGGCGCCGCCTATACCATGGAGTCCCTGCTGCAGAACCACCGCCTCAGAGACCACAACATCCGGCCTGGGGATGACGATGCCTGTAAAGCCCTGCTCTCTTATTGTTATTCTCTACAAACAGGGATATATGTCTCCCACTAAGGATTTGGATAGCTTGAACCTGATTGGCCAAATGTTGCCTGTAGTCGACTATATGCAACTACAAAAATAATAGATTATCACCAAGTTTTATCCAAAAGACGAAGTTTATTGATATGAAAACCGATCGCATCGCTCTACAGCCTAGGAGCGCAGGGTTTAGCCGCCGCCGCCGAAAATCTTAAAACGTTAATAACCTGCGATCTAAATCATCCCGTCCAATTTTAAGAAAAGATCCTGTGTTAGACGGCCCCCCGCTGTCCAATCGATAGTCGCGTTAGATTTAATCATGCCTCCCGTTGTTGTTGATTATACCGTATAAATCAATTGAGCGCTATGATTTAATGGATTAAATAACCCCGGGAAATTGGAGTGTTAATCTCTAACTCCTGTTCCCTGCCGGTGTTTTCATTAACATTTGAAGAATCAGCGTCACAATTGTACCTCAGTTTCCTGATAATCCGTCGCATCGTTTGTGTTTGAGTTGAAAAGTCCACCACCGCGACGATCGGAAACAACAACACAGAACATAGCGAGATTGATCAACTAATATAACAAGTTAGGCTTTTGCGTGTTGGTGCCCAGGGGCCACGTTTTCTCATGATCCGTATATCACTATGACGATGATTATGTAGCCCGAACACGCTGCTGATGGTTTACTGTCTCTTTTACGCCAGGCTCGCGCAAGAAGAAGGCCGACTTCATCAAGGGGAACCACAAGTGCAACGTGTGTTCCCGGACGTTCTTCTCGGAGAGTGGGCTCCGCGAGCACGCTCAGACGCACCGCGGGCCGGCCAAACACTACATGTGTCCCATCTGTGGAGAGCGCTTCCCCTCGCTGCTCACGCTCACCGAGCACAAGGTAATGTTCGTCGACTACCTTTATATGTATGGCACTTATTTACTACGGCACTATGGCATATTAGGAGTCCAACTAGTGCTAGCTCTTTATGTGCGTCTGGTAATATTATTGCCCACTCATTTTGTAGAATGGGTTAACCGATGAGAAACGTTCTTCTCCCTCCAGGTGACCCACAGTAAGAGCCTGGACACGGGGACGTGTCGGATCTGCAAGATGCCCCTGCAAAGCGAGGAGGAGTTCATCGAGCACTGCCAGATGCACCCCGACCTGCGCAACTCCCTGACGGGCTTCCGCTGCGTGGTCTGCATGCAGACCGTCACCTCCACGCTGGAGCTGAAGATCCACGGCACCTTCCACATGCAGAAGCTCTCGGCGGGCTCCACGCTGGGAGCCACGGGGTGCGGAGGAGGAGCAGCCGGGAACAATGGAGGAGGCAATAACGGCTCGGCCTCCTCGTCCCCCAACGGCCTGCTGCACAAGACGTACAAGTGCGCGCTGTGTCTGAAGGAGTTCCGGAACAAAGGGGAGCTGGTGAAGCTGGACGTCAACGGGCTGCCCTACGGCCTCTGTGCCGGCTGCATGAGCAGGTGATCTTGCCGCACTGATTGAAAGGGCGTCTTACCGTTTATCCATGTTTATCCGTCCGCCTTTGTCCGCCTTCTCCTACTATACCAAACCACTCCGTTTGTACACCTCTCTCCATGCACAACACCTACTGCATGCCTGTCCAGACATAACGCACTACCTTTCATCCATGTAACTGTCATATTTACTGTACAAATATTGCTGTTATACAGCTGTGATGCAAATTACATCACACTTTCCACATTCACGACCCCTCCCCTTTTCACTGCGTGCGCACACACACACACACACACACACACACACACACACACACACACAAACACGCACACTCATACGCACACGCATACACACACACACACACCTGCGTTTCCCGTCACACGCCACATCACTCCTCATGACACACTCCATATATGGCGGTCTCCATATGTCGATCTGACATAAATCTGTCACTCGTGCTCCTCAACTGTGCTGTATTAACCCTGCAAGACCCGGGTTATATTTCTACTTTGGAGATCAATCAATCAATCAATTAATCAATCAATCTAGGGGCACTAACGGCCAGAGCCCCAGCCAGGGACGGGCTGCCACGCCGGGGGAAGCCCAGGGAGAGAAGGCCGTGTCTGGGCTGAGGTGTCCGGAGTGTGGGGTGAAGTTTGAGAGCGTGGAGGACCTGGAGAGCCACGTGCAGACGGACCACCCAGAGATCAGCCCTGAGGGCAGTAAGAAGGCCGAGGCCTCGCCGGCACCCAAGGTGAGGAGGAGCGCTGGAGGGAGGGACTTAAGGCAGGGGTTCCATAACTTCTTTATGTCAAGGACCCCCAACGTGACACTAATGAGCCCGCGGACCCCCATTTGAAGAGTTATGCCAGGGACCCCCCCATAAGAGAAGCTCTAGAAGAGGTTCTCAACCCGTTTAATTTCAAGGACCCTCAGTTTGACATGCATATTAGTCTACGGACCCCCATTTAATGGCATTTCTATCTCTGGAACCCCCAATTTATATTGTAAAATCAAAGTTAATTTAACTTACAAATTTGTACACTCTCATCAGACTTACAGAACCAGAAGGGTCCATTTGGTTCCAAACTATAATTTAGCTGGGGACCCCCTGGAACTCCCTCAAGGACCCCTGGAGGTCCCCAGACCCCACTTTGGGGGGAACCACTGACTTAAGGAATAGTCATACACTACACGCTTGCCCTGTTTTGACTAACTACCGTTTCAGTGGTCACCTTATCACCTCAAACTAGAGTATGAATAGGATACACCGAAAGAAATAATGTAGAATAGAATAAAGGAATGCTTGCAGTCGTGGAAAAAGTACTTTGGTAAAAGTATCAATACGGCAATGCAGAAATACTTTTCAAAGCATTTTGATACATTTTGAAAACCTGAAATGGGATATTCTGCATAATGATTACTTTTTCTTTTGGTACCTTTGTACCTTTACTCAAGTATAACATTTTAATTCTGCATCACTGTGTGTGTGTGTGTGTGTGTGTGTGTGTGTGTGTGTGTGTGTGTGTGTGTGTGTGTGTGTGTGTGTGTGTGTGTGTGTGTGTGTGTGTGTGTGTGTGCGTGTGCGTGTGCGTGTGCGTGCGCGTGCGTGTGCGTGCGTGTGTGTGTGTGCGTGTGCGTCCTACAGAAGAAGACCTACCAGTGTATTAAATGCCAAATGACATTCGAGACGGAAAGAGAAATCCAGATCCACGTCGCCAATCACATGATCGGTGAGTCAGCCTCACAGTGTTCACTAACTGTGTGTGTAATGCGTGCGTGTGTGCGTGCGTGTCTTGGTTGTAAAGCACACATTCGGTTTCTCTATACAGTTTCTCTCCTGCTGTCAATTCTTCCTCACACACACACACACACACAGTCACACACCTGCGTGCACGCACACGCATGCAGGTGTGAGATAGAGAGGTGACAAAGAGCTTTTTTCTGATACCTATTGTATACTGTGTGTGTGTGCGTGTGTGCGTGCGTGCGTGCGCGTGCTCGTGTGCACGAGCATGTGCACGTGTGCATGTGTGTTGGCCTGGCCAGCTGTTGTACCATTTACCATTTACTTTGCTGCACCTCAGAGAGCACATAAAAATAGTCTCAGAATGGCTTTGTTTAAGAGCAGTACAGTACACACACACACACACACACACACACACACACACACACACACACACACACACACACACACACACACACACACACACACACACACACACAGTCTTCAAATTGTTGAAGAATTAGCATAGAAGTTGATACAGAACGTGATATGCTGCCCGAGGCCAATAGGCACGAATCACGTTGGTGATTCATTGGTGTCTATCAGCAATCTGGGAACTCATCGGCCAAAATAAAATAGAGGAACAGCGCCCTCTGCTGTTTGGTTTCTTTTAATTTGCCTCTTGAGGCAGTCCATCCATCCATCCATCTTCAACCGCTTATCCGTAGTCGGGTCGCGGGGCAACAGCTCCACCAGAGAGCTCCAGAGGGAAGGCCCATGTTTGGTCCACCCTCATATCAGCCCTCCTCTTCCCGTGGGGCGCCTATGTTGTCATTCCCACTAACAACACGTTCTGAATGCCCCTGCTGACAGACTCAGTGGCGCAGCTTGGAATATGTTCTTGAGAGGTTAGTTCATCAGTGAGCCATGGAAAATAAACCGTACCATTTGGCGAAGCCAAGCGGATGTCCAGGCATGTGACATTGAGGCATGGAGGATAATTCGACTACTTTGACTCGACCCGTCCCTATTTTAGGGATGTTGAACATCTTTCAAAGAATATCTGAAGTTTAAAATACTATTGTCATAATTTCATTATAGTTTATATTTAGTTTGGTGCCTAATCAGCGTGTTTCCGTGTCAGGTCCATTCTGTCTTACAAGGCGTTACAGGGAACAGGCTGACCTGAAATGTAACCGGTGTCACCGTAGAGTCGTGTGCGTTTTTTGTCCCAACACGGGCAATTAGTTTTGCAGTGAATGGCCACATACGTGTGTGTGTGTGTGTGTGTGTGCGCGTGTGCGCGTGTGTGTGTGTGTGTGTGTGTGTGTGTGTGTGTGCGCGCGTGCGTTTAGGTGTTTAGCTAAAAACTTCCTCTGTAGTTTGGAGAGTCTGTGTTCTTTTGCGAGCTTCCCTCGCGACTGTTTTTATTCTGCTCGGTGCTAATTTGCTGCCTTAGCAACCTTGTCGTCATGGAGATTAACGAGGCAGACCTGCGCTGGCGTTCTGGGGAACGAGCGCCTGTCGCTGCGGCGATTCCTCCCCTCGCCTACCCCTCCCCCCCCCCAGCCCCCTCACCACACCTGACAGGTGATCCCAGAGTCACTGATGTACCGTGGGCTGCTTTGTGTATGTGTGTGTGCGCGTTGCTCTGAGTTTTCTAGTAATGTCACAGGAGAGAGAGTTGAAACACAAGTACAGCTGGAGTAAGTTTTACTCCACTCCCCCGTGGCGCAGTACTTACAGTACGCACACGCACACACACACACACACACACACGCACGCGCACGCACGCACGCACGCGCGCGCGCGCGCGCACACACACACACACACACACACACACAGAGTAGGAGACACAAAGACTACTTTCTACTTTGTTTTGCCTACTGTTTCTCTTTATCATTCCTGTCTGTCTCTTCCATTTTCCTAACCTCCCCTTTTATTTGAACTATTTAATAGTCCCTTGTTCATTCTCTCTCTCTCTCTCTCTCTCTCTCTCTCTCTCCTCCCCTATGGTCTTATCCACATCTATATGGCTCTGATTCCTTCCATGTTGTCCATCCTGAGAGCTTTGCCATATATTGTACTCAATGTTCATCGTCTTCTGATAGATAATGGCGGGCTTATAACATACATCAGGAGAAGACCCCATATCATCATATCTCTCTCTCTCTCTCTCTCTCTCTCTCTCTCCCTCTCTGCGTGACTGAGGAGGCCATTTTCAGTTAATTAACGTGCTAATCGTGTGAAAAGCAAGCAGAGATTAATTATGAAATTGAGGCAGATTACTTTTAAGCATTTGCCCAGTTCTTACTTCATTACTTCCCGCTTTTACACAAAGAAAGGATGACATAATTGAAGCGCGGGTTGACTTCATTCCCTACAGATCACGCTATTCCCGACTTTTGTTTTATGTGTTTTATTCCCTGTCTTTAAGAGATACAGGGATTCCGTCGGACATCCGTGACACGTCATGCGTTTTGGTTCACGTGGAAAAAGAAAAAAAAACACAGACGCTCAATTCCTAGGGCTTCTGGGGAATTGAGTCTCATTGTACCCGTAGCTCGTAGCTCGAGCTTGTAGATCTGCTATTTTTCAATAGCTAAAGTGTAACATAATGCGTAAAACACCAAAAGGGTTTCTTGTCAATCACACAGCTTTTTTGGCTTTCATGTAGTATTAATTCTATACGTGATGCAGCAGTGTGTACTGCAATAGGACACTTGGCCCGTCGCTTAACGCTTATGCAGCCGTTGGGGTCATGAGTGGTCACCAAAACCCTGGGGAGACTTTTGATTGGCTCAGAGAGCAGAGAGGACGGCGCTTCCTGCTGGTCAATGAGAAGCTGTAATGTGATTGTGGCCATAGACGCTGCACCCCCGCAGCCCAGCTAATTACCCTGTCAGAGGTGACGAGAGACACAGGCAGGTATTTGAAGGCACTTTTAAAAAATGCATATTCATTCGTTTGACTATAGGACAAAAACTATTACTAAATGTTCTTTATTGCGACGGAAGGTCGCAGTTAAACTATGAAACCTTGCGTTTTTGTCTGTCACTCACAATCCCCATAGACGGGAATGTCCCCATATATGGCCACGCGTTGTGATATCACGTCTAGTCACGTGCAAGACAAGCTATATATGGCCATGAACCCTGATTGTGATATCACGTCTAGTCACGTGCAAGACATGCTATATATGGCCATGAACCCTGGCCATGGCCATGAACACTTATCCGTGCACGCTGTGAAAAACATCCGCCCCAGCAGGACGACCTCCACACTCTGACGGAGGAGACTGTCAACGCGCGGCGCCGCCGTCTGGCCTGGGAACGCCAGAGGCGCCGCCGGCGGATGAGTTCACACACCGATCTTTAGGCCTTGACGACTAGATTTGACGAAGACATTTTGAAGCTAATGATCGATTATTTATATGGAGAAATCCCGTCATTTAACATGCATCTCAATGGGTGACAAGCACAGCTAGTAACCTTGGTCTGGCAGCGTGTAGTGGGTGGGCCTAGGCGAAGGGTCCATTGGCCTTGGTCCTAAGACAGCCTCCGAGTTAATTAAAACCCTGGGTGGCCGGTGACCTCACAGGGAGTGACAGAGAGACACTCCTGTAGATGTAATAATAGTCAATGCAAGATTTGGAAGGATAAGATGACAAAAAAAGAAGGAGAAAGAAAGTGTTATTGTTTGAGGTGAAAAATGTATAGTGCTTCTGGAATCCATTGATATTTGATTCATGTCTTTGCATGTTGGTCGTGTGTGTGTGTGTGTGTGTGTGTGTGTGTCTGTGTGTGTGTGTGTGTGTGTGTGTGTGTGTGTGTGTGTGTGTGTGTGTGTGTGTGTGTGTGCGTGCGTGTGCGCGTGCATTGTACCTTTGCATCTACCTCTTTGTGTAACATGAAAGCCAGATTATATTGTAAAATACGTTTATTTTTTACGCATGCATGCATGCATGCACGCATGCACACATACACACACGTGTGGACACTGGGTACAAGCTCAAAACACATCCAGTATTCATTGGTTTCACTTTCTCCTCTTTATGATCGAATCCCTACAGGGAGCCTCTATATACGCGCACACACACACACACACACACACACACACACACACACACACACACACACACACACACACACACACACACAGAGAGAGACAAACATATACGTTGTATATACGTGTTTATTGTCTGATCTTCAAGACAAAAAAGATAAAAATAACTTGTGTGAAATGTGTGCTTGAAATGTGACTGTTTCTGTGGCAACCATGCTTGTACGTGCTTGCGTAATCAGAGTGTGTAGCTTCCGACATTGCTGAATGCGTGCGCGGTGGGGGGGGGGGGGGGGTCGGGGCACTGTGTGGGGGACAGGGAGGAGGGGTGACATGGGGGGCGAGAGGGAGGTGAGAAGCAGGAGGAGAGAGAGAGGGGGGGGGGGGGGGGGCACATCCTATACTAGCATTTAGTTAATCCATTTAGACCTGACACCAGATTATATGTGGTGACCCATGTTTCTATGTGGTCAGTGGTTCTCAAACTATTTCATGTCAAGGACCCCAGCAAGTATATGTACATGTAATTGGCC
Organism: Protomyctophum bolini; assembly: GCF_963924005.1. Taxonomy (NCBI): domain Eukaryota; kingdom Metazoa; phylum Chordata; class Actinopteri; order Myctophiformes; family Myctophidae; genus Protomyctophum; species Protomyctophum bolini. Next base: position 37,822,621 of record NC_137865.1, read on the forward strand.
GCCGACTGTGTGGAGGAGAAGGGGATGAAGAAGGTAGCCCTGTGTAGCCTTAGGTGGAGGAGAAGGTAGCATTTTTATTGTAATTTGTAGTAGTAAATAGTAGTAGTAGTAGTAAGGTGGTAGTAGTAGTATAAGTAATATTGCATTGCATCGCAGCCTTCCAATCAGCCTTGTCAATTATTCAGCCTCATCCTGTACGTCCACTTACCACTAGTTGGCAGCAGCTAATAGTCACTGCAGGTACTCCACCTGTCATGATGTCACATTGACCTGTCATGTCACATTGACCTGTGTTGTTGGTAGTAATTGTTCCCACTTCCCAGTGTGTGCACTCACTGTACTAGCACAGCGAGAGTTGTGATTGCATCATTGTATAGCCTATGCTGCCTTCCAGTTATACCTTAAAGTAAAAAAATGTTTATTCAAGCTGCTTTTGTGTATTTTTCTACTTGGCTGTGTATGCTGTTCATGCTTTGAAGTCCGATAATACACATTAAAATTATGACGTCATGAACGGGGCCTCCCGATCCTTAAGGCCACTCACACACGCACGCATGCACGCACGCACGCACGCACGCACGCACGCACGCACACACACACACACACATACATACTAAATCCTGTGTCCCCTTACAAACCACGTCTGTGTATATCATTGCTGAGCCACATGTAAACATTCATGTAAAAATGTATGGAAGGGAACAGATCCTCTGATGTTGGTGGAGATTTAGTACTGGACTGGAGCCAATTGTTAATTTCATGTATATCCTATGCAAATTATCACTTTATTTCGTTCTTTCTTTCTCTCTCTCTCTCTCTCTCTCTCTCTCTCTCTCTCTCTCTGCGGTTTAACGGTAGCAGCTCTGTTTCCATGTGCAGTAGTCAGATTTCAGACGGGTTTAACGGTAAGCAGCTCTGATTCCATGTGCAGTAGTCAGATTTCAGACAGGTTTAACGGTAGCAGCTCTGTTTCCATGTGCAGTAGTCAGATTTCAGACAGGTTTAACGGTAGCAGCTCTGTTTCCATGTGCAGTAGTCAGATTTCAGACGGTTTAACGGTAAGCAGCTCTGATTCCATGTGCAGTAGTCAGATTTCAGATGTGTTTAACGGTATACAGCTCTGTTTCCATGTGCAGTAGTCAGATTTCAGACGTGTTTAACGGTATGCAGCTCTGTTTCCATGTGCAGTAGTCAGATTTCAAACGGGTTTAACTGTAGCAGCTCTGTTTCCATGTGCAGTAGTCAGATTTCAAACGGGTTTAACTGTTGCAGCTCTGTTTCCATGTGCAGTAGTCAGATTTCAGATGTGTTTAACGGTATGCAGCTCTGTTTCCATGTGCAGTAGTCAGATTTCAGATGTGTTTAACGGTATGCAGCTCTGTTTCCATGTGCAGTAGTCAGATTTCAGATGTGTTTAACGGTATGCAGCTCTGTTTCCATGTGCAGTAGTCAGATTTCAGATGTGTTTAACGGTATGCAGCTCTGTTTCCATGTGCAGTAGTCAGATCTCAGATGTGTTTAACGGTATGCAGCTCTGTGTATATGTGCAGTAGTCAGATTTCAGATGTGTTTAACGGTATGCAGCTCTGTTTCCATGTGCAGTAGTCAGATTTCAGATGTGTTTAACGGTATGCAGCTCTGTTTCCATGTGCAGTAGTCAGATTTCAGATGTGTTTAACGGTATGCAGCTCTGTTTCCATGTGCAGTAGTCAGATTTCAGATGTGTTTAACTGTAGCAGCTCTGTTTCCATGTGCAGTAGTCAGATTTCAGATGTGTTTAACGGTATGCAGCTCTGTTTCCATGTGCAGTAGTCAGATCTCAGATGTGTTTAACGGTATGCAGCTCTGTTTCCATGTGCAGTAGTCAGATTTCAGATGTGTTTAACGGTATGCAGCTCTGTTTCCATGTGCAGTAGTCAGATTTCAGATGTGTTTAACGGTATGCAGCTCTGTTTCCATGTGCAGTAGTCAGATCTCAGATGTGTTTAACGGTATGCAGCTCTGTTTCCATGTGCAGTAGTCAGATTTCAGATGTGTTTAACGGTATGCAGCTCTGTTTCCATGTGCAGTAGTCCACACCGTCACACCTACAGGGGGTCTTCTGCGAGGTATGCAGCTGCACAGCGGAAAACAATAAAGCCAGCAAAACATGGCTCTGTGTGGTCCTCAGAGAGAGACATGCACACACGTATACTGTATGTGCACACGCACACACACACGCTGCAGACAAGGGAACGATAATTATACGAAGATATACAGACGAAGCAGGCGTGTAAATAGTCATACAGTAATTAGTAAGGAGTGACCCTGAAACAGACGTGGATGACACACGGCTTCTGTTAATGTGCAGGTTGATGCATTCCTCTAACCTACATGTCTGTTATGGTGGATGTGTGGGTTTATTATTCACCGTGCGTGCGTGCAGATGCACTTAGGACCAGACTGAGAAGGGACACGGCAGAGGAGCTTATTCATCTCAATTCTCCACACACACACACACACACACACACACACACACACACACACACACACCAGTGTAAGGTACTTGCGGCCCATGAAGGCATGTTCTGAGGATGTTCCATGCAGACTCTAATGCCTTGCTAATCACCTCGGTCTAGATCTCACAGCGTGAGCCCTCACATCTCAATCACACACACAGTCACACACACACACACACACACACACACACACACGTGCGCACACATACAGACGCGCACACGCAGCATGTTATCTCCCCTCTCCATCAGCTCCAATCAGAGACCAGGCTCCAATTAGCATACTATACTGGATTTAACCTCCCTTTCATCTGACTCTACACAGTACAACCTTCTCTCTCTCTCTCTCTCTCTCTCTCTCTCTCTCTCTCTCTCTCTCTCTCTTTCTTCCTCTCTTTCTTTCTCTCTCTCTCTCTCTCTCTCTCTCTCTCTCTCTCTAAAAACGTGGAGAAATACATTCACAACAAAATGTATGTACAATTGAAAGTGATCTATTTCTATGTACCGAGGTCAGGTGCAGTGCAGGGATACACACTCCACGGTCAGCAGTCTTTAAGGTGGTTGTGTTCCATTTGATATCCTTCTACTCGGTGGCGCGCTATGAGCTCAATAGCTAAATAATGCTTAGTTAAAACACCAAAATCATGGTTCCCGTCCAGAATGGGTTAAATACATGAACCAGTGACCTCCAATTTCACCCTAACACCACCATGATGGCTGAGATTTTGGGTATTGGAAGTCGGCTTTATAGGCTGCTGTCTCTCTCTTTCTCCCTCCTGCAAGCTCACGCTCACCTCTGGTTATTACTATTACTAACCCTGCCCCCCCTCTCTCTGTCTCTCTATCTCTCTCTCTCTCTGTCTCTCTCTCTCTCTCTCTCTCTCTTCCTCCCTCCTGCCAGTCACGCTCACTCACCTCTCTCCACCTCTCGTTCTCACTATCTATTACTAACCCTGCCTTCTCTCCTCCTCCTCCCCTCCCCCCTCCATCCCCACCCGCCTATCGGATGGCCCCCGTAGAAGAGCCCGCCGCCCGTCGGCAAGGTTTGTCACCACCCTTCTGTCTCCGTAGCTTGCAGTGTGAATGGGCAGTGCCATGTTGCTGTCTTGACTGCCTGGCCCACCCTTTCATCTCTGATCAAAACAAAACAAAACATAACCCCCGGTTGGTTGATGGATGGATGGATGGACAGACAGACAGACAGACAGATAGATAGATAGATAGATAGATAGATAGATAGATGTGTCAAAATAGACCAATAAGGTGTTAAATTAACACACAGGATGTTGTTAGGTAGGTAGGTAAAATAGACAGACAGACAGACATTACGCCTTTAGATTTCAACTATTACGCCACTATTTTTCTGTGTGTAGATAGATGGATATACTGAAATCGACACATACGTGATCCATGAGAAACCTTGTGAAAGAAACAAAATAAAACAAAAATGTAAATAGAATAGAATGGCTATATTTGTTAATCAACACAAGGGGCGTGACCTGTATCGATATAGTATGCTGGCTCGCTGTTTATTCCACAGCAGTGCGAAAAAACTTTAACTATATATACGCAAGTTAAAGGAGATATTGGAACAAAAACAACAGTCATACAATTTGACTGTAAAGACAGTTGTAGGTCTCAGGAGGACGTAGAGAAAGACGGTTGTAGGTCTCAGGAGGACGTAGAGAAAGACGGTTGTAGGTCTCAGGAGGACGTAGAGAAAGACGGTTGTGTCGTCAGCAAACAACCAGCAGACATTTCCTTTTTTTTTTTTACACCAACCCTCCCACAATACCCCTCACCTCACCTTGCTACCTTGTCCACCCAGACCCCCCCCCCCCCCTGCTAGCTGCATGCTTCACCCCCCCCCCCCCCCCCCCCCGTACACACACACACACACACACACACACACACACACACACACACACACACATGTGCGCACACATGTGGGATGCCTTGGAGGTATATGGAGTGTGCTCACCTGGATCTAAGTACTCCCAGTGGACTGTGGTGGCTAATGACGCGTTCCAGTCCATGCGCTTTACTTACCCATTGATGTTGATGAACCCTGATGGCGTTCGCCTAGCCTTTCCCCTTCACACACCGCACGGCACGCACAGAGCCACCACACCCTGCAGTGCACACACACCGGCTTCCATTGTCTGTTAGTTTGTCTGTTACTTCTGGCTGTTTTCACCAGCATTAGAAGTACTGGAACTGTATATATGGCTCTAGAAATACAACCTTGTCCCCATGTGGAAGGAGCTCTAGCCAAGGGACTGCATTGGTCGAGCTACAGTAAGTTAAAACATTTAGCAAGAGCCAGAAAACAAAAAACGATCGAGAATCGAGAATATACATTATATATTATTAATTACATCGTATACAGTAGCACAAACACTTTATTTTTTCGGCTAGTGGAAATAACCTTTTTATTTCTTTTTTGTATCGACAAACCTTGAGAAATCTTGACAGATCTTCTGTTCCTGGAGCCCCAGCTGGAATAAAATATTTCAGGATAAATTCATAATAAATTTGGGCGTCCTTGGCGTACAAATGTTTGAGAACCATTGCAGTAGAATTGAGTAAACAGAACGAGAAGTGATTCAAGTGAATCAACCCAAGCCTGAAACCATTTTTTTCCAGCAGCTACGCAATAGCAAGCTAAGTCTATAATCGATGTGCAAGCTAGTCCAGCCTAATGACACTCCCGTTGACTCTCATTGTAACAATGGAATGCGGAAGTGCTCATTCTATCTCAATGGAATAGTTCCAGCCATAGGAGCAATGTTTGGAACTATAGCCCATAGGCAGGCACCCGCTTTCCGGCGAGATCAAAGCGTGTCACCACTCTCTTACTACATTACTCATTTCTGACGTATGTGCGCACCGCAAATATGTGCGGGCGGAAACGAACGACTCAGAAGAACACAATAGTTCCGCCTTAGAGAATTTTGGTTCCTACATAAACTACTGTGCTGAAACTGACACAGAGGCAGTTATAGCGGACCCCTGCAGATAATTACAATGCAGCCATGGTAATTCAATAAATTAATCAATTCTTGTTTTTATTCCAGTCCAGCTATACATTGGTTGGTGGAATCTGGGGATGGACTGCATGCGAATGCTCTTAGCTTGTTTTCTAGACGTGTAGAGCGTCAGTCCCGCCCCCTTTCATGACGACGACAGGCCCAGGAAATAATTCCCCATGCATTTTTCTCACAGACATTTCAAAAATAAATTATTTAAAGATCTGTAAGCCTCGAACAAAGCCAACTCGGATCGTGACAAATCAAACACAATCTTTTGGGCCGAGCAAATAATTACAAAGAAGAAAAACAACAAAAAAGTGTTGCCCTTTTTTTCTTCTTTTTAATTATTTGAATAAATAAAATGTTTTGTTTGTTGTCGTGATTCGTCACGATCCGAGTTGGCTTTGTCCGAGGCTTTAAAGGTGTATAAATAAATACTTTTTAAAATGTCTATGGGGAAAATGAATGGGGAATTTTTCCTTTTCGTCGTCGTCATGAAAGGGGGCGGGGGGGCGGGACGCTCTACATACTTATCACGTTATCAGCAGCATTCATGTCATGACTTCAGACACACACACACACACACACACACACGCACGCAGGCCTGTTTCTTAACTGACAGCCCAGATCATTCAACCTGCAATCAGCCTTTTAGCCTGCAGTAATGTGTGTGATGTGCATGTCTTCTGGCTAAGGAGCTGTCTCTAGGGCCAGGACAGAGGCAGCGTGTGCATGGAGTGTGTGAGTGAGTGTGTGAGTGTGAGTGTGAGTGTGCACATGAGTGGCTTATATAGGCATGGTCTTGTGTGGTTACTCTGTGTCACTGAAGACTTAATGAGCTGAAAAGAAGCTTTTAGAGTCAATGGAGGTAGATAATGTGGATGAGGGTTCACTCGTGTGTGTGTGTGTGTGTGTGTGTGTGTGTGTGTGTGTGTGTGTGTGTGTACATGTGCGTGTGCGTGCGTGTGTGCGTGCTTGTACGTAAGCGCATGTGAGTCTTAGCCACAGGCCAGTGTTTCTGTTTGCGGCATTGCTGTTCTGTTCTGCCCTGTTGCGCACCTGAACCTCACAACAAGCCCCCGTCACGGCTAATTCTGTGTGTGTGTGTGTGTGTGTGTGTGTGTGTGTGTGTGTGTGTGACTGTGATGCTAAGGTCATTAGTGTAATAATAATTTCCTTATTGACCAGAATTCTACCATTTAATCTGTAAGTGGATTTAAGAGGAGTGGCGAGAGAAAGAAGTTAGGAAGTAGGACATGAAGGAAAGAAAGAAAAGGATACAAGAAAGGAAATTAGGAAGAGAAGGAGAGAGAGAGAGAGAGAGAGAGAGAGAGACCACCTTGAACACAATTAACAAATGAGTTGAACACATTAACTGTCACGTATTAATTCAATAATTCTTCCGCCACTGCCAGTGTTTTTCAGCTCAAGCCTTTGAAGGCTCACGTGACCCGCAATGTGAACGGATGTAAACAAAATGCTGTGTGACGTCACGGTCGATCATATATTTTTGTCACCCAGAAAAATAACATTTTGTATAACCACGGCTATTCTTTAGTTATGGGCTGTTGAATAGAGCTTGTTTTGACCAACAAAAAAAAACACAATCTGGGAAAAGATTCAAAGATAAATGCTCTTTTCTAAATCTGATGATAACGCTGAGGCGGACGGCAAAATGTTCACTTCTGGTTCATTTCCGGTTGTATCCGTTGCTTAGCAACCTAGAACCATTCATATGTTGGCGAAGAGCGCAATCTAAAATAAACCACAGAAAGACAGTTTTATTTCATATATATATATATAAATAAGTGACCATTTGCTGTACCTCACATATATTGGAAACAATACAGGAGGACGGAGAGATAGAAGGATGAAGGAACGAACAAACAAACAAATAAATGAATCAATGAAACAAACAAAGACACACTTGATCACACAGAGCGGAGAGCAGGATGTGGGTTTCCACCGCCATGCTGCGAACACAGGAGCAGATGACAGCAACCCTACCCCCCCCCCCATCCTCCCCCATCCTCCTCCTCCTCCTCTCCTTCCTTCCTTCCTTCCTTCCTTCCTTCCTTCCTTCCTTCCTTCCATCCATCCATCCATCCATCCATCCATCCATCCACCCATCCACCCATCCGTCCATCCGTCCCTCTCTTCCCTCGCCACCTGGAGCCAGCCAGCCGTGACACCGCAGCGAGCGAGGGAGTGAGGGAGTGAGGGAGCGAGGGAGAGAGAGACGGAGGACATGGGGGGGAGGAGTGAGGCAGATTGACGGAGGAGAGAGAGGGATTTGTGTGGAAGGACTGTTGTGAGATGATGGTGTAGGGATAGAGAACGGAACAGAACTTGCTCGTCGCAACAGACGCCCATCTGATAATATGTTGTTCCAGGGACCCGCCCAGAAGCAAAGATTTTAGTTTAATATGTTTCCTCTGAAAGAATATATATTCAAAGATTTGTGCCACATTTTCACTATTTTTCAATATAATAGCTAAAGTATACTGTAACATAATGCTTAAAACACCAAAAGGTTGCCGTCCTGAATGAGCTACTGTAATGTATGAAATCAGGAAAACTATGAAACAAGAACTATGGCCTCGTATCATGATCCATAATTCATAACTTGATTATCATTCTACATACAGTTAGATGATATGAGATGAGACACACTGTTAATCCCCAAAGGGACATTAAGGCTGGCGTTACAGCAGCATTATTATGATATGAACAATAGAGACAATTCAAAAACAGACACTCCTATAAACAAAACTGCTCAACAATACACCAAACACCATGTCAATCACATAACTCAACGACAGACAACCACACCTCAGAGACACACAGGCACAATCACAAGCAAGTCCACATGGAACCACATGTAATTATGTTTATTATTATTATTTATTTATTTTGCGGCACCTCGTTCTTCTCTCCACGACCCGCCTGTGCCAAAACTATGGGACTAATTTTTCTTTAATTTAATTTAATCCAGCAATTTAAAAAAGAATGTGTTTAATAGTCCTTTTTCTCCTTGAAATGAGACAAACTGCCATCTTTGAGACCTAAACTTTGATCACGCTAAGAAAGTGAAACCCTCCCACGGCGATTCATATGGTCTAGAATGAAGACTTGGTTCAAATATGGACGGCTATCGCTTCCTGGGGCGGGAGGAAGTGACCCGTCTTGTAAGCATATAGAGCATCGCAGTCCCGCTATACCAGGGCCCAGGAAATGATTCCCTGTTCATTTTCCTCATAGGCTTTTCTAAAAGTATTTATTTAAAGACCCTTTAAGCCTCGTACAAAGCCAACTTGAGTTGTGACAAATCATAACAACAAACAACATTCTTCGGGCCGAACAAATAATTAGAAAGAAGAAGAAAACGGCAGGTTACAACACTTTTTTGTTTTGTTTTTCCTCTTAGTAATTATTTCATCGGCCCAAAATGTTGTTTTTTTTGTCATGATTTGTCACAACTCCAGTTGGCTTTGTCCGCAACGTAAACGTCTTTAAATAAACACTTTTTGAAAAGTCTATGAGGAGAATGAACGGAATCTTTGGCACTGGTGCCACGTTCTGGCCTATGGGGGAAGCACACATTGTGTAACTGTTAACCAGGGTAGGATCATCTGTACATGTATAAATTATGATCTATTGCATTGTTGGTGAAACGTCTCCGCTCCGTTCTGTGGCATTGTTTCAGCAGTTAGTTTTCCTCCCCTCCGTCTGCTGTTACATTATGTGAGTCGTAAACAAGAAAGAGGGGCAAAAAAACACCATAGCAGGAGAAGAAGAAGTAGGGGAATCAAGCCCAGGAAGTTCTAAACTGGGACAAATACAGAAGAAGAATCACATCATTCCGTTGCAACGCTTTGTTTTAATGGTGACAAGTTGCTTTATTGGTAGCGTTAAGAATATGCGGTGAGAGCAGAATGCACCGTGGTATATTAAGGGATTTATCGTCTGCATATTGCGTGCTGAAAGCCAAAGTGGAGTAACTGGTGCAAAGAGGAAAGCGTATGTCGGCCTACTGTACGATCCTCTTTTTTCATTGGCTTGTTCTGTAAAGGTCGCACCGAATGCACCGTTGGGTTTGGCATTTTCAAACTTGCGACTCGCGGGGACAATGCATGCATGCACACGCACGCAAAAAATATGTGGTTTCCTATAACAATCCATGCAGAATGGGGTTATATGCTTGCATAGGCGGTGTGCTGTGCTGATGGCTGACATGAGGTGAACTGTTGTTATGCAATGAGTGAAAATATCCGCTCTCTTTTCCAACCCCTTTTGTAGTTGTGTAATTGCGCAATGCCATTGCACATTTACATCTAGACACACAACCGTATCGCTCTCAGAATACGTTCTCCCACGCCGTTGTCCTCATTTATACTTTTATCTCTCCTCCATCGGATCATCTTCCCCTCAATTTCTTTTTCAACTTTCCCGCTCGCTATACAAAACCTTCCAGATCTATCAGTCCCCTTATCCTGTGATTTTCCTCTTTCACGTGCTGGTTATGTATATGCTTTTGTGCGTGCGTGTGTGCGTGTGTGTGCGTGCGTGTGTTTTGAAGTCTGAGAGCGTGGCGCTCCCCCAGAGAGCTCATTTTGTCATCTCCTCGCTTGATTTGCCTTCCTCTTCCTTTGCTGTTTATCAGCCGTCATTACAAGCTGTTTGGAAACCTAATAGGACACACAGACAGACGGGTAGACGGGGACAGACGCAGCCCGCCGTGTCTCTGCTTTATTCTCTGTCGTACGGCGGGGTCGCACCGCCAAAATAACATCATCACGTTCCTTCATTACGACATCATCACGTTACTTCAGATAGGCATAAGAATCTTTTTGCACGATCGTCAATTATTTCCATGTTGAATCAATACATAAAATGCAAATCAATCAAATAATCTAGTCGTCTATGATCATAAGTAAACTAAGAACCTAGCATCTACATAAACTTTATATCTAGCATGCACGCACACACGCACGCACACACGTGCATGTTTTTGTTTTGTTTGTTTCTGTGAAAGTGTTATGTTTCTAATCAGGTACAGTATGCCAGCTCATGTATACAAGCATGCCTTTGGCAGTGATGTCTCTGTTAGTTAGCACACTATACGGTAAGCGTGTGCGTGTGTGTGTGTGTGTGTGTGTGTGTGTGCGCGCGTGTTTACCCTTGCACTCGTGCGCTTCTTCGGGTGGCACAAAGACGGCAGGGGGCACACCTGCCTCCCCCCCCTCTCCCCCCTCCCCCTCTCTCCCTCTCCCCCTCCTCCCCCTCTCCCCCTCCTCCCCCTCCTCCTCCTCCTCCTCGTTTCTCCCTCAAGCCGTCCAGGTGTGTCTGCAGCAGCTGCTAAAGAGGACGGGGCGATTACACATGCATGCTTTGCGTGCGCCACCACGCACACACACACACACACACACACGCACGCACGCACGCACGCACGGCGGCTGTATGAGTGCACACGTCTCGCCCCTCCTCCCCTCCCCAGTTTCGCTATCTCTGTTGGCTAATTGTCATAAGACAAACAAGGCGCTCTGCCTTTGTGCGCTCCATAAACAGAGGCCAGGCGACAATTAGCTCGCTGCTTAATTCACTAACTATTCTGAATTCATTTTCTCCTGTGGCACCCGCATCTGTCACAGCTGGTGGTAGGAGAGAGAGAGAGAGAGAGAGAGAGAGGGAGAGAGAGAGAGAGAGAGGGAGAGGGGAGAGGGAGAGAGAGGGAGAGGGAGAGGGAGGGAGAGAAAGTAAATGATGATCGGATGAGGGGGGTGGGTTTGTGTCTGTTTGTGTTGAGGCAGGGAGGTGTGTGTGTGTGTGTGTGTGTGTGTGTGTGTGTGTGTGTGTGTGTGTGTGTGTGTGTGTGTGTGTGTGTGTGCGCGTGTGTGTGTGTGTGCGTGCAAGAGAGAGAGAGACAACACTTAATGACTCACATTGGCCATTTTGAGTCGATATTTAATTAAAGAGATCCATAATGGTGTGGAAGGTGTAGCTCATCTAAAGTATAGCAACGTATCTGCACTGAGTTTTCACTGAACTGTGTGTTCAGCAATATGAATACAACCAGTGTTGTTTCACACTGAACTGTGTGTTCAGCAATATGAATACAACCAGTGTTGTTTCACACTGAACTGTGTGTTCAGCAATATGAATACAACCAGTGTTGTTTCACACTGAACTGTGTGTTCAGCAATATGAATACAACCAGTGTTGTTTCACACTGAACTCTGTGTTCAGCAATATGAATACAACCAGTGTTGTTTCACACTGAACTGTGTGTTCAGCAATATGAATACAACCAGTGTTGTTTCACACTGAACTGTGTGTTCAGCAATATGAATACAACCAGTGTTGTTTCACACTGAACTGTGTGTTCAGCAATATGAATACAACCAGTGTTGTTTCACACTGAACTGTGTGTTCAGCAATATGAATACAACCAGTGTTGTTTCACACTGAACTGTGTGTTCAGCAATATGAATACAACCAGTGTTGTTTCACACTGAACTGTGTGTTCAGCAATATGAATACAACCAGTGTTGTTTCACACTGAACTGTGTGTTCAGCAATATGAATACAACCAGTGTTGTTTCACACTGAACTGTGTGTTCAGCAATATGAATACAACCAGTGTTGTTTCACACTGAACTGTGTGTTCAGCAATATGAATACAACCAGTGTTGTTTTTGGCAGTTTTAGTTTTAGTCATAGTCTGTTGAATAGTTCATTAGTTTTAGTCACATTTTAGTCACCCGGAATGTTTCACAAAATGTCATAAGATTTTAGTTGACTAAATCTACAGGTGATTTAGTCAAATGTATTTTGGCCTTGATGCCGTCGTAAAGGCTGATTTTACACTTGCTGCGATGAGTTGTGAGCTTGTAGATCTGATGAGTTGTGAGCTTGTAGATCGGCTATTTTCAGCATGCAAACCAAGTTGTAAAATGATTTATACTGGATCTCTTGTCCACTAGTCCCTTTCCTAACATGTTAGTCTAGTTTCTATTTGTTGATGAAATTGACAGTATATTTAGTCATATGTTTTAGTCATCATGGCTTAGTTTGTATTTCGTTTATATATGTAGTTTTTGTCTTTACAGTTGCACAGATTGATCCTAATATAAATCAAAATAATAAAAGCTTCGTTGTAGCAAAAAAATAAATAATGGAAATTAAAAATAAGAATTAAAGATATAGTATAAGTATATTTTTGTGACATGACAACCAGATTACTGGGCTTTCGGCAGGTTGTAAGACTTTCTATAGCATTCACAGATTGTGGAATAGTTGTCTGGCTCTACCAGAGTCTCTGCATGGGACAAAGTAAAAACCATGGTTTGTGTAAGTGTATAGGTACAGTATACTATACACTGTAATGTATGTGGCATTAATTGGATGTATAGTGCTATAATTACACGCAGCGCATCTGTCAGAAGGCATGTGTGTTGTGTAAGGGGGAGGGGCATGAGGGAGAGATAGGAAGATGTACAGGGATTCAGCCAGGTGAAATGTTCTAGTCCTAATTAGTATGTGTCACTGCTAATCACAGTGTGTGTGTGTGTGTGTGTGTGTGTGTGTGTGTGTGTGTGTGTGTGTGCGTGTGCATGTGCACATCACAGCACCACTTGTGAGAGTCCCCTGTGTGTGTGTGTGTGTGTGTGTGTGTGTGTGTGTGTGTGTGTGTGTGTGTGTGCGTGTGTGCGTGTGCGTGTGTGTGTGTGTGTGTGTGCGTCGAAGGTTAGGTGTATAATATCTCCTGGGTTCAAAGCATATTTCAGGCTGTGAAGCATTGTGTCTGCATGCTTAGTTTAGTCAGAAGGAATCCAATCAAATCCGTTTCTTTCAAAGGGATTCAATCAGTGATTCTCTGCCTTTTTCATTTCAAGATTATTATTGTTTTTTTATTATCTCTGGGACAATGTAGCCTACATTGTAGAAATCTTAGTGTTAAATTAACTCTGATATAGTATACAGTCATGCTACGTACCCACAAGGATCCATTTGGTTCCTTATAGCTATCATTTCAATCATTTAGCTTGGGGTGGGGTTAGGTTCCCCTGGAACCTTTTCAAGGACCGCACATGTGCACCAGTGCCTTAAATATACAACAAGCATCTAACAAGTGCTTCCTCCAAAACACTCACATCCTCAATGTTAATTTAACTCTGACAGATTTAAAAATGGACCCACTCTACAGTCTAATTATACAGTGTGTCATGTGGTTAACCCATTAGACCTAAGGACGATTCTAAAAATGTCTTCTAAATCCTGAGTTTTCTCAACAAAAATAAACATGTTTCTATGTCAGTTGTTCTCAAACATTTTCATATCAAGGACCCCCAAAAATATATGTAATTGGCCGCCGACTCCCATTTGAAAATATGTTGTTCCAGGGACCCTCCCAGACATGGGTCCACATGGCTTTTTTGTTTACATTCTGCAATGATGCAACCCTCGTCTGGTTCGACAAAAAAGGTAAAAACACACTGGAATACACTGGTGGATTAATGAACTCCTGCGGCTGTCCTGTAACCACTTTTATTCTCAACATTATTTCTCTGATCCTACCGATACTAACGCATACTGTAGCCTATACACACCTTCACACACTCTTTCATCAGTGGTTTTTAACGAGTGTTTCGTACGTACGCACGCACAAACGCACTGAGCGCACAGAACGAAATTATATTAATCTCGCTATGGGCACCGAGAGCCTTGGAAGCGGACACGCTGCTGCATTGATGCAGAATCGTGCACGGCCCGAAACACATTGCATTACTGCATCCATTCTATTTGACACCACTGTGTGCACTACTAGTACTGTTGGACGAAAGGTGAAAGATCAGCGACTCCCGATGAGTCTGGAGAGGAGGAGGAGGAGGAGGAGGAGAGGAGAGGGAGGAGGAGGAGAGAGAGGAGAGGAGAGGAGAGGAGAGGAGAGGCGAGGCAGAGAATAAGATATCATCAGGGCAGGGAGCGAGGGAGGATAGAGCGAGGCTGCATGCCTGGCAGCAAACGAGAGAGAGAGAGAGATTTGGCAGAGGGTGCCGAGGAGAGGGCGGAGGAGGTAAACAAATGGAGGGGGCGGGCGATCGCTGTTTAGTCGGGAGGAGGTTGAGGAGCAATGGCGCTATAGAGAGAGAGAGAGATGGACTGAGGCCAGAGTAGAAGCTAATAGGAGGCTTGACCTTCTGGAAGCAGAGAGGAGGGCTCTGATAGACAGGCTTGTCACCGTTACACATTTAAATCCACAATTAATTGTCACACAAATAATTGCCATTGACGATTTAATTGCGTGGAACGTTGGAACGTTACAATTTGTATTTCCGTTCGCCTAGGGTTTGTAATCACAAATTGCACAGTGCTGATATGACAAATGAAATAACTAATAATACAAACTAAACTAATAATATATTATACACTGACACATTTAATCGTTTTTTTTTTAACATTTTGTTATTTACAAACAAATACCAAACCAAATAGCCCAAAATAATTGTTCTACAAGCTTACAACATGTGCTATTTCGCTATTTTTCAAAATATTATGGAAATTTTTCAACATGGAAACGATTGACGATTATCTCAAGTTATTGTGATTAGGCGATTATGTAGTAAATGAGACAGGCCTAGTGACAGAATGATAGAAGAACAACAACAGAATGAATGAGACAGGCCTAGTGACAGAATGATAGAAGAACAATAACAGAATGAATGAGACGGGCCTAGTGACAGAATGATAGAAGAACAACAGAATGGAGGAATCGAACAGAGAGGACAAAAAGAGAGGAAGAAGTGAAGAGGGAATAGACTTCTAATTAAAGTCATATTGATAGAGGTAATTAAATAAATGTAGTCTGTGTGGAAGGAAGGTTTCAAACCCACCAAGGTGACTGAACTGAACTGAACTTGTAGATCGGCCTAAATGTGGAGTAGGAACGGGGTGCATACTTAGTTTAGACTAGTTATTGGTTAGACATGGGTTAACACTATATGGGTAAACAACATGGGTCGACAGACAGACAGACAGACAGACAGACAGACAGACAGAGGATAAGAGCGATTGGACATGCACGCAGGTTTCTGGAATGTTTTGGCGCACGCTCAGCCCACACGCCAAGCAGCTGGACTTCATTAGTGGCTGGTGTTAATTACTGGGACACGCACCCAATCACACACACACTTGGACACACGCGCGCACACACACACACACACACACACACACACACACACACACACACACACACACACACACACACACACACACACACACACACACACACACACACACACACACACACACACACGTGTCAGGGTCACCTTGGATCCGGCTTGATTCAGACCAACAGAGGAGAGGAGGATATAGATTTCCCTTTTTTTTTGGTTCATGATTTCATCATCATACATTTTCCTTTCCCTTTTCTTTGAGGACATACATTGTGTTTAAAGGTGAATTCATATTTCAAAGTAAAGTTTATTTTGTTTTGTAATTGTTTAACTGTCAAATCAGGCTAGGTGCATGTGCAACAGTTAATCAAATGAATCATTTGAATTGATATTTGATAATCGATTAAAAAATATATATTGTTGTAATTTAGCCTTTTTCTTTCAAAATGTGTACAGTATATATTGGTATATAGTCAAAGAGACATCTGATTTCCGATTAGACACTTCTAATTATTATAGTGTCTTTGCTTCCGTATTTGACTGATGTTATGGACTCGTGTTATTGGTGTGGTGTGGTTTCTGCTATAGCTCGGTTTGCCTCCGTCTGTGTGTCGCCCAAATCTGGGCTTGTTACAGCTGGTGTTTGCTTAGGTATCAAGTGACTTTACAACTGAGAGTTAAAAGGAATAACAGAGAGAGAGAGACAGAGAGGGGGGGGGAGTAAAATATCAAAGCAGCTCTGCTCTGTGCATACAGAACACCGTTCTAGTTCCAACAAGATGGTGGTGTTGCCTCTTATCGCACAGAACAAACAACATAATGCTGAGATCAGAGTATAGGATTTCCACACTGATTCCGCTGCCTCCACAACATTTCACCATCCCACAAGAAGCCCCAAATTGGAGGCATTTTAGGTGAGCGCCTCTTCACGGAGCAGCACTTCAACCATCGAACGCGCGTTCATCAGTCGTCACTATAACCGTGGTCGGCTTAGGTCACAGCCCTGTTTTATTGTTTACTGTTTATAATAAAGCAATAAGCCGAATAAGAGGTGTGAGACCCGGCGTGTCGCGGAGGGTCTACACATTCACAGTCATATGAGCGCCGGCGGTGCTTAGACGACCCGCACGGCCAGGGTAGGTGCTCCCCTTCCCCAGTTCAGCTACAGAGCTGCGGGAGCAGCTGGGAATGATATAAAGTGATTGAAGGTGTCACTTGGGCTATCATGAGATTGACAACGGAGACCAGCCAATCAGAATCAAGTATTGGGACTAACGGTTTTAGAAGTTAGATTAATCAAGGACGTACAGTATCACATATCGTTCATTGCATTCTGGCCTTGTCTCGGGACACCCCGGATGGCGACAGAGGCGTCCGTACGCCGTCCACACACCAGGCAGTCACGGGGGCGCGGCGGCAGGCGGCGTGCATGCGTTTGGGACGGGAGAGCCCCCGCGCTGCGGGAGGCCACTGGCGGGGTTATCTCTGGCTCTCTTAATTACACGGCAGAAGACATGAAGGAAGACGAGGGGTGGGGGAGACGGAGTACGAGAGAAAAGGAGAAACAATGGCATTCACCGTCCCTCTTATCTCCCTCATCTGAGCAGATGTCTGCCAGACTGCTCTCTTCATGGCAGTACAAAGGCCTTCTGACACACACACACACACACACACACGTGCACGCGCGCATACCGCACGCACACGCATAAACACACATACACGCACATGCAGCGCAAGGTCTGGGATAAATCAATGCATTCTGGTTCCTATAATTTCCCAGGGTGCTTTGCTCAAGCCCCTCTTGGGCGAGCGAGGTGACAAAGCCAGTCGGTCGCAGAGGAACGAACCTCTTCCTTTCTCTCGTGCTTCTCACTCTCTCTCTCTCTCTCTCTCCCTCTCTCTCTCTCTCTCTCCTCATCTTCGCTCGCTCGCGTGTCATTTCTCCCTCTTCCCTACGCGCCTCGCCTATTGTTTATCTTTTAGTTTTTCTTTTTTCGCTTTGTTTCTACTGTATCGTCCCACTTTCTTATAAAATCACACAGATAATATATCTCCTTTCACACAACTTCCTCTCTAATCTTTTTTTCTTTTGGTCTGTCTCTGCTCATTTTTCTCTCTCTCTCTCTCTCTCTCTGCCTGCCTTCCTTAGCGGCCGTATATGCTTTATATATACATTAATAAACGCGTATAGAATATGTCCTACTGTATACTGTATCTATGCACATTTACATGATTGACTTTCAGCGCTATACACCAGCCGTCATGATGACACATTATTGCACATGGCATTGTGTGTGTGTGTGTGTGTGTGTGTGTGTGTGTGTGCGTGTGCGTGTGCGTGTGTGTGTATTTAGTTAGATGTAGGTCGGTGTTTGTTGATGCTTCTGTCATCCAAGAAAGAACTCATAGAAGCATCATTCTGTTTCTCTGCAACGCTCCCCCGATCACACACACCATCCATCTCCTTCCTCTCTCTCTCTCTCTCTCTCTCTCTCTCTCTCATATTTCATCCTCTGTTCTCTTTCAGTCAGGGGTTGAAAGTACATTTTACTCATGTGGTATTTGTACTTTTAGTATTTCCAATTTCCAATACTTTCACTTCTACTCCAATACATCTCGTGATCCAGATATTTTAAATTTTGCTTTGTCGATTTGTATTATCACAAAAACGTATGTTAACATTAACTTCAACCCTATTATACTGTATACATTTCGGCCATTGGAAAGTAGCCCCTGGAACAACATATTTTCAGACGGGGGCCGGCGGCCAATTACATATAATTTTTGGGGTACTTGACATGAACTTGTTTGAGAACCACTGACATAGAAACATAGGTTTTTCAGAAATGTTCAGATTTAGAATACATTTTGTAGAATTGTCCTTGGGTCTAAATGGGTTCATGTTTCGTTCCACATCTCTCCATCCATCCTTTACTTTCATTTCCTAAACAGATGTTTATATTTGGTTTTATGCATACATGGGGAAATAGATTGCTGAATTTCCTTTTTGGACAAAAGTGCAATGTAGCCTATAGTTAGAGACTGATTATGTGAAGGAATAAAGTAAGTCTCTCTTCATCACATTCTTTAATCTCCTCTCTTTCTTTGCCTTTCTCTATCCCTACCTCTCTCCCTTTTCCAACCACCCTTTCCCCATTTGTCTCCCTCTCTCTCTCTCTCTCTCTCTCTCTCTCTCTCTCTCTCTCTCTCTCTCTCTCTCTCTCTGAGTTACAGAGTAATTTGTGATAGGGCCAACCTGCTAATGGTGGATGGCAGGGAGCAGAGGGTTCTATGCCAAATGCACTCATACTCACACACGCACACTTGGTTTAGTGTGTACACACACACACACACACACACACACACACACACACACACACACACACACACACACACACACACACACACACACACATACGTCTCTCTCTCTCTCTCTAGATCAGCTATGGAATACAAAAACACATGTACACAATTATTTTTTTAACGTATAGGGCAATACTTTTACTGGAGTCGGGACTCATACAAATGGGTCTGTGACCCACTGTTTGGGAACCGGTGCTCGAAGTCCACAGAGTGAGAAACCCACTCAAGACATTCCTTCACACGCACGCACTACGCACGCACTATGCACGCACTATGCACGCAGTATGCACGCATACGCAGTATGCACGCACTATGCACGCACTATGCACGCACTATGCACGCACTATGCACGCAGTACGCACGCATACGCACTATGCACGCACTATGCACGCAGTACGCACGCATACGCACTATGCACGCAGTACGCACGCATACGCACTATGCACGCACTACGCACGCATACGCAGTATGCACGCAGTATGCACGCAGTATGCACGCACTATGCACGCACTATGCACGCAGTATGCACGCACTATGCACGCACTATGCACGCACTATGCACGCACTATGCACGCAGTACGCACGCACTATGCACGCACTATGCACGCACTATGCACGCACTATGCACGCACTATGCACAGACAGAGTGTGTCCTCGTGCTCCCTGCCGCATCGTCGGGTTGCTCCTGTTGCCTGGTGCTGCCTCCTCCTCTTCCTCCCAGTACATCTGGCACTCTCAGCTGCTGAGGAGCGCTGTAATTATCCCGCCGGAGACACACACACACACACACACACACTACCGCGCAGCACGCTTGCGCGAGCCCCGCAATGTTGCACATACACACACACACGCACGCGCGCACGCACACATACACACACACTCGCTCTCTCCTCAGTGATCCGCGCCACTCCCCACTGCTCGTCGTCACTATCGGGGCTTCATTAGTGTGTGTGTGTGTGTGTGTGTGTGTGTGTGTGTGTGTGTGTGTGTGTGTGTGTGTGTGTGTGTGTGTGTGTGTGTGTGTGTGTGTGTGTGTGTGTGTGTTGATGCATGCCGTGTTTGGATGATATCCAGATGTGTGTATTTTTTGTTGTTGCTGTATTTTCTTTTTTTCTCCATATAGTTGAGTTTGAGGCGTGGCCTGAATGCAAACGGTGTAATTATACTGGCCTGTTCAGGTAAAGGAGATGCCGGGTTATAGGCTGGGGCATCGTGTGTGCGTGTGTGTGTGTGTCTGCATGTGTGTGTGTGTGTGTGTGTGTGTGTGTGTGTGTGTGTGTGCGTGTGTGCGTGTGAAAAAGACCAATGCAGTGTGATTGACAATAAGACAAAGGATGGTGGGTTCAGTTCCCTGCCCTACTGTGTGTCAAACTGACCACACAGTTCCCTGCCCTACTGTGTGTCAGACTGACCACAGATCAGTTCCCTGCTCTACTGTGTGTCAGACTGACCACAGATCAGTTCCCTGCCCTACTGTGTGTCAGACTGACCACAGATCAGTTCCCTGCCCTACTGTGTGTCAGACTGACCACAGATCAGTTCCCTGCCCTCTGTGTGTCAGACTGACCACAGATCAGTTCCCTGCCCTCTGTGTGTCAGACTGTCGACCACAGATCCCACTGGGACTCTGACATCACACCATTAACCAGGGCTGCACAGTAACTAAGTAGTCTACCTTTACTTAATAGGAATGCCACAAACTCACCATCAGCTCTGTCGATTATTTCTCGATTATTCAACAAACAAATGTGAGGTGTTTGTACTTTACTTGAGTATTTCCAATATTCAATACTTTTACTTCTCCATCTCAGAGACAAATATTGTACTTTTACTCGGGACATGAACCACTTCAACCCTATTTACACTTCGGCCATTTGAAAATACCTAATCCACTAAATGAATTTCATGAAATTTCATGGTTTATATAAATTAAACCAAAATCTGCTGACAAGATCAACACTGATTGGTTGTTTAGTGATAGGCCAATACTCGTTGAAAGGGTTGTGTGACCTTAAAACTAGGGTTATAAAGATTCTATAGATAATGTCTTACTGCTGCTTGAAGGGCCTGGCCTATAGTTGACTAGATTCTATAGATAATGTCTTACTGCTGCTTGAAGGGCCTGGCTGCACTCCACTCCTTTAATCCCCATTGCCCTTATAGCACACTCCATCACTTTGTCCTCCCCTCTCTCTCTCTCTCTCTCTCTCTCTCTGCGTACACGACATGTACCCTCCGGTAACAGGTGCACCTTCCACACACACACACACACACACACACACACACACACACACACACACACACACACACACACGCACACGCACACACACTCTGGGCCTATAGGTAGAAGTATAATTTCCCCAGTGTTCTCCCTATAACCTGGAATATCTGACACTGTGGCACTAGAAGTGTGCGTGCGTGTGCGGCTGTTCGCATGTGTGTGTGTGCGCAAGTGTGAGAGAGAAAGAGAGGTGCATGGTCGCGGGTTATACTGTAAGAAGTTCTGCAGGGAGGGGGGGGGCGGGGGTGAGGTGCGGAGGCAGAAAAAGAGGTTTTTGTCGGCTTGTTATTTCTCTCTCTGTGAGTCCTCACAGCCACTGTCACTCAGCGGCTGGCCTGCTTTTCCACCGCAGGGCGTTAGGAACAGCGCTGCGCTGGTCGGAGCTTTATGTATTCATTATGAGGTTTCCGTCACAGGGCCAAACGAGGCTATATAGGCAAGGATACCAGAAACCCATCACACACACAAAGACGTATATGTCTGTGAGGAGTGTGTTTTCCCAACTGCTGAGATGATATATATCTCGGCAACTGTTCCTGACTGAGCTGTATAGCTGTACAGAGGCCAGAGCTCTGGGTTTATATGCCCTGGCTACAGACTGTCTTGTCATGGTCTCACAGAGGCCATAGCTCTGGGTGTATACGCCATGGCTACAGACTGTCTTGTCATGGTCTCACAGAGGCCATAGCTCTGGGTGTATACGCCATGGCTACAGACTGTCTTGTCATGGTCTCACAGAGGCCAGAGCTCTGGGTGTATACGCCATGGCTACAGACTGTCTTGTCATGGTCTCACAGAGGCCAGAGCTCTGGGTGTATACGCCATGGCTATACAGACTGTCTTGTCATGGTCTCACAGAGGCCATAGCTCTGGGTTTATACGCCCTGGCTACAGACAGTGTATATATTCGTACCCCCCAGCTTTGGGACGTAACCATCTGTAACCCCAGATCACAGCCCATATGGGGATGATCTTTATGTCATTTCCAGGACGTCTTCACCAGTTGAAATAATGAAGCTTATTCTGGGCCAGATCTGACTTAGTTATGATATGACTTAAGTTGATCTGGCCTCCATCAGACTCCATCCAGGGACGTCTGTCTTAGTGGGTAAAATGTATGTTGGATGAAATCAGGTGATATTCTGGGCCAGATGTGACTACCTTATAATAAGTCTGAATATAGAATTGGCCACGGACCACTCGGACGAGGCCAAGTCTTTGCCACATGGACACATTTTGTCTGTGTACGGACATACTTGATGACCCCTGGTTTTAAACTGAAATATCTACTATTTCACAGAGAGAGGATTGTTCCTCCGTCCGTCCGTCTGTCCGCTCCCACACCATCGCTCCATGTGCTCTGTGTGTTTGCCATGTCGCTGACATAAGCGCTCGCCTCCCTGACTAAAAGTTTGGACAAAATGTCTGTCGGATCGATGGCTTCCCACCAGCCATATTTTGTATCAATGCTTGTCCTCCTCATTACCACAGCAGGCTGCTCCCTCTGTGGACCTGAATAATTCATACACACACACACACACACACGCTCACACACACACACACACACACACACACACACACACACACACACACACACACACACACACACACACACACACACACACACACACACACACACACACACACACACACACACACACACAGTCATATAGGCACATATCACACACAGGCACAAATATGCACAAACACAGACACTGGCGCGCACACTGGCGGAATACTGAATCGGAGCTGAAGCTGGTCTCTCACCCCCTCTCCCTCTCTCTCTCTCTCTCTCTCTCTCTCCCTCTCTCCCTCTCATAGCCCAGGGTAGAGGAAGAGCAGACCTCCACCACCCCCCACCTCTCTCTATCTAACCCCATCCAAGTTGCTTACTCATGTGGACTCGCCTCGCTCATCATTTAATTCACCCTGCCTGCGTGCTCCGTCCATTCCATGGTGTCTATAATAGTATCGCTAAGTATCGCCACTCCATTCCATTTCTGTTCAAATTGTATATTATTCCCTTGGGGAAATGTAATATAGGCTTGCGGATACAGTAGCTGCATCGTGCGATAGTTTCGATTATCACACGGTCTGAAAATAACATGAAGGTTTCTGAAGTCGACCGATGCTGCAGCAGCAGTCCATGTTGTTGTTTTCTCTCTAAGCTCCTATTGGTGCTAGTCGCCATTACAACACAATGTGAATTGGGATGCAAACAGTGAAGGGCGTGTAAAATGAAAAATAAAATAGAGGATCTTTGTATGAGAATTGATTTAAAGAGAAATATTTCAGTCATTTGCTACTGTATTGAAAAGAGGGTAAGAGAATAAAATTAAAAGAGAAAGAAAATACTGGATTTGTGTAAGAGAGAAAAAGGACAAGAATCTCGGTCCAGGTGCATGGTTAAGTGTCCAGATGTAACTCTCAGAGTTAAATGAAGACTTGTATTGTGTGTATAGGAGACATTGAGACTTATTAAATGCCATATTTATACACTGATCATCTTCCCCCATAACAACCATAATACATTTTAATGTCTTGTAACGGTTTCTATAACGAGGCTGCTGTGTGTGAGACTGTGAGTGTGTGTGGCGTGCACGTGAACGCGTGCGCTCCCTCCCTGTGGCCCGATCAGACGTACTCGGGAAGTGGAAATAAATGTGAGTACAGAGTTAATTACAGAAGAACTTATTTAAAACCGCTGTTTACAAACGCGCGCACTGCACCTGTCGGCACGCACGCACGCACGCACGCACGCACGCACACGCGAGCGTGTTTGCACAGACAGACATACAGTACGCACACGGTAGTAGCCATTTCTTCATGTCTGTGCTGTATATCACTGCAGTGCTCTGTGTGTGTGTGTGTATTCTCTTCCAAGCACTGTTGAGAAGAACGGAATGGGTACGCCCACACGCACACACACACTCACACACTCACACACACACACGCTCCCTGGGTAAGGTTGATTTCGGACCAGATGTTAAGAGAACTACTGTAATTAATCTGGTAGCAGGTCTGCGTGGGTATGTGTGTGTGGTGTGTGTGCGTGCGTGCGTGCGTGTGTGTGGTGTGTGTGTGCGTGCGTGCGTGCGTGCGTGTGTGTGGTGTGTGTGTGCGTGCGTGCGTGTGGTGTGTGTGTGCGTGCGTGCGTGCGTGTGGTGTGTGTGTGCGTGCGTGTGGTGTGTGTGTGCGTGCGTGCGTGTGTTTCAGCTACAAAAGAGCGAGACAGAGAGACATAATTACGCCTATACTTTACACTTCGTCAAGGCATGACAGTGTCCTGCGCTGAAAATAGCCTGTCTACGAGCTCCCGACGACGTGCACGGGACACGTTCGCACCAGGATTTAAATCAGATTCAGCCTCTCAGATGAATCACGCTTAAGTTGGTAGGAAGACATTTGCATTTCCAAAACAGCTTGGAGGGTGATGTTTGAAGAACGACTAATGGAATAGTTCAATATTACAATAGTTGTTCTGACGTGTCATTCATACTTTGATATAGTTGCTCATCGTTTCAAGGACCCCCAAATTGACCCTCATTAGCCGCGTGGACCCCCATTAGAAAAGACATGCCAGCCAGGGACTCCCCCATAAGAGAAGAATTGTATGGCTCTAGCAGAGATTCTCAACCCGTTTAATTCCAAGGACTCACAGTTTGACATGCATATTACAGACCCCATTTAATGGCATTTCTAACTCTTGGACCCCAATGTATATTGTAAAAATCAATGTTAATTTAACTCTGAGAGTGTACAAATGGAACCAAATGGACCCATTTAGTTCCATGTGTACACTTGGTTCCCACAGCACTGATTTGCTGGCTGGCAGCTCTTGGAGTCTTTGACAGTGTCCTGCGAATGATATAATATAATAGATTTTATTTTATAAAATGTCACAACAATATCAGCAACATTGTGAGCTTGTACTGTAGATCTTATATTTTTTTGAAAACATTTGAAAGATCCTCCCCTAATTGTTTAGGTTGATGGCAGCTTAAAAGTGTTTTTTAAGGGCCTGGACACTATACATGCCTTTACCCATTTAAGCCTGACGTCGAAAAGTCTTCTGAAAAAATATATATTCAAAGATTTGTGCTGCATTTTCACGATTCTTAAAAAATAGCATACAAGCTCATAGCACGCCACTCTGTGGCGCGCTATAGACTTGTAGATCTGCTATTTTTCAATAGCTAAAGTATAACATAATGCTTAGTTAAAACACCAAAAGGGGTTCCCATCCAGAACAGTTATCCAACGAAAAGTATTGCAGGAACAAAACAAAAAACCTCGACACGCGAGGTTTCCACCTGACAGCGGTGATATTTCAGATGCTTTTTGCATTATTCCATCGACAGTCTGCTGTCAGGTTAGGTTATTTTTCATAATTTGCCACATTTATTTATGTTGTACTTTGTTGTTGTTGTTTGGTAATATTGTCCGTTGTTGTTGCTAGGTTACATCAGTCTTGTCAGTCGCTGTCCTGCGTGGTGCAGTGAAGGGTTTCTGCCTTTTTAGTATGTGAGGCGAGGCCGTACTCTGAGGGCCCTATGCAGATGAGCTGTGTGTGTGTGTGTGTGTGTGTGTGTGTGTGTGTGTGTGTGTGTGTGTGTGTGTGTGTGTGTGTGTGTGTGTGTGTGTGTGTGTGTGTGTGTGTGTGTGTGTGTGTGTGTGTGTGTGTGTGTGTGTGTGTGTGTGTGTGTGTGTGTGTGTGTGTGGGAGGGGGTCCGTGTGCCCTGAGGCGCTGGGTCCTTAGCGGTTGGCTAACGGGGCACAGAGCGACCCCCAACCTTCCCCTGATCGATGCAGGGTGTGTGTGTGTGTGTGTGTGCACGTGTGTAGCTCGTTAGCAGGAAGCAGAGGGGAGTCCAGGGACCCCTGCATTCCCTGTCCAGGGAAATACACAGGTCCCAGCACCTGGACCAACACACAAACGCACACACACATACGCACATGCACACACATACGCACACACACACACACGCACACACACACACACACACACACACGCACGCACTCACAGACCATGCATACAAATTGAGTACACACAGCATTCCCAGTACGATGCAGTAGCTCTGAACTTAAAGCATACATGGGCAGAATCTCTCTCTATCTCTGTTTCCCTAGCTCTCTCTCACACACATACGCACAAACACAGGCTCGCGTGTGCGTGAGTGTGTGTGTGTGTGTGTGTGTGTGTGTGTGTGTGTGCGCGTGTGCGTGTGTAGTTGAGACAGTGTCACGGAGTAGAAAGATTCTAAACAGGTATTACAATGCGGGCAGGGGCAGAAATATGAACAGAGACAGAGTGAGAAAGTGATGGAGGCATGGTGTCTGTCTGTGTGTCTGTCTGTCTGTGTGTCTG
This sequence comes from Protomyctophum bolini, assembly GCF_963924005.1. Taxonomy (NCBI): domain Eukaryota; kingdom Metazoa; phylum Chordata; class Actinopteri; order Myctophiformes; family Myctophidae; genus Protomyctophum; species Protomyctophum bolini. Next base: position 37,849,335 of record NC_137865.1, read on the forward strand.
TCTGTCTGTGTGTCTGTCTGTCTGTCTATCTGTCTGCTTCCGTGCGTGCGTGCGTGCGTGCGTGCATGTTCATCTTTGGCAGCCTAGGACATGTACATAGTTTGGTTGTAAGAGGCTTCCAACAACTTGCGATGCCAAAAAAGCAGCTAAACGGCTTGCAAAATTCTGTGCAATCTCTTCTACTATCGGTAGCCGCCAAAGATGGCGAAGATGCTGTTACTTGTACTCCTGAAGGGTGTGTGGGTATTTTTCTGGGATTTGCTGATTGCATTCTGTATACAGCACCTTGTAAATATTTGTGTCCTTGTATTGGATCTCTAATGTGGACATAAATAAATGATTAAAATGTGTGTGTGTGTGTGTGTGTGTGTGTGTGTTGATCTTAAAAATATTGGGCAGTCTCTCTCTCTCTCTCTCTCTGTTTCCCTCTCTTTCACACACATACGCACGAACAGAGGCGTGTGTGTGTGTTGATCCTAAAATACTTTGGTCAGATATTAGCACCCCCTATCAAACTGAGATGACAGGAGAGGATATAGACATCAGGGGTGCTAAAATCTGCTCAGCTGTGTGTGTGTGTGTGTGTGTGTGTGTGTGTGTGTGTGTGTGTCGTGCGTGCGTGCGTGCGTGCATGCGTGTGTGTGCGTGTGTGTGTGTGTGTGTGTGTGCGTGTGCGTGCGTGCTTGAATGAGTGAGTGAGTGAGTGCGTGTATGCGTGCGTGTGTGCTCGCTCGCAGCTGTGCATCCATGAGTGTGCTTAAATAGGGCTATTGACGTCGAAAGGTCCAGGAGTGTGAAAGCAGCCAATCTCATTGTCAAGGACACCTTTAATTACAACAGCAGGGGGAGAGATCTGTGCGGGGGTTTTTGCGTACAGTAATTTGTGTGTGTGTGGAGAGAGAGAGAGAGAGAGAGGGAGAGAGAGAGAGAGAGAGAGAGAGAGAGGGTCGTTTGCTTCTGTCTGACAGTTCTGTGTATTGATTCATTCATTCATTGATTCATTGATTCATTCATTCATTGATTCATTCATTCATTCATTCATTCATTCATTCATTCATTCATTCATTGAATACTGTAATAACAGTTTGCATGGATAAGCACAGGAAAGTACAGTTAAATACAAGTTCCGGCCTAAATGATGAATCCAAGAAAGCCTATGGTTTGTTTCCATTGCGCTCCTTTTGTACTCAATTCATCAAAACATTAAATGATAGTCAAATATAGCAGTAATTCATTCCATATGTTGATCTGACCCCCCCGATGCCAAAGCGCCAGCGCTCGCCCAGCAGCCTGCATGCCGTCACCCAGGGGGATGCAGTCACGCTATCATCCAAGAGGAAGGATCAACATATGGAATGTCAGAACAGGAGAGCTCCATATATGCAGATCTATAGGTGATGATCCAGTCTTCTCCACGTATGGCTATCCAGGGTTTGATGAGTTCAGTGTAGTGAAAGAAATGATGGGAAAAATGAATGGGAAACGGTGTTCCGGGCCGCTGGTCGGGGGCGGGAGCTCTATAGGTGTGCCTTGGCCAAAAAAGAGAGGTGAACTGACGAGCATGCAGTCGGGGTGACGAGGCAATTAAGCCGACATGTAGACAGAAGTGGAGTAGAGCACGCTGACGTGTTCTAATTTGGATATAATTAGACGACGTTGTGATTCTGCCGTGTTTTACAGAAGACGCAACCTTTCCAGATGAATGCTTCGCCAGACACAACAACCTCGGGCCGCTAATTGCAAATGAACGCTGCGAGGCAGGCTGTGTGTCTTCTCCCGTCAAAACGTTATGTTTACGCCACTATATCTGTAACGTGATGAGAGAGAGTCATGAAATAGATATCACTGTGTCATAAGAGAGAAATAAGGAACGGCTGAGCGCTATAATCCTAACATGAAGATGTGATGTCCAAAATCATGTCGGACATCACAGGTTTTCTTGACGCCTGCATGCACAATTCAGAACGGTTTTGTTTTCTCTTTGTTGTTCGCCTCACATGCACGTACACACATACATGCACGCATGCACACACCCACGCACACACACACTAGATCAGCCAGATGCAGCAGTGGTGTATGGAGACTCTTCTCTTCTCCTCCATTCTGGCTCCATTCTCTCTCTCTCTCATTCTGGCTCCATTCTCTCTCTCATTCAAATCGACATATTGGTTGTTCAGTTTGACCCAAACTGAACTTTGGAGATATGGCTTTAAGAGTAATGTCTTGCAGAAAATAGCGAGTTGAGAAAACAGGCTTGAAAGGTTCACTACTGTGGACTTTAGCATTACACCTATAGCTATACATGTTTGGTTTAGCATTTATCTCATATTTACATGTCGATTTTCAGTCTGCTTTTCTCCTCTCCTGAACAGTTAGTCTTTCTGCCATGTCTGTCTCTGTATCAAGAAGAGTCACAAATGAACATTTGCTGTCAAAATGGACCCTGCCTCTCACCACTCTGTTTATCCATCTCCTACCCCCTCCCCCTCCCCCTCCCCGGTGGTGCAGGGTGGGGTGGGGGTGCGTTATGAGTTGGCAGGCTGACTGGTGGACTGCAGACCACAGCCACACACACACACACACACACACACACACACACACACACACATACTTGTGAGGACATATTTACATTTTTAGGATGACAGTTTTGTGGTGTACGACACCCAAGTGTCTAAATCAATCCTAACTCCAGCCCTAAACCATGACCTCATAATCCTCACCCTGATCCCCAATATTGTCCTATAATTGTAAGATGAAACCATGAAACCATGAAGCAATCTCACAATGTCTATTGCTGCATGCATGCTACTATATTTGTACGTACGCACGCACGCATGCACGCGCACACACACCCACACATGCATGCATGCACGCACACTAACTACTCACTCAGAGAGCCAGTTTAAGTAGACTGGAGGTCTATTTAACTAGGCTGTGCGTGTGCGTGTCCGTGTGTGTGTGTGTGTGTGTGTGTGTGTGTGTGTGTGTGTGTGTGTGTGTGTGCGTGCTCTCAGAGAGCAGCTGTGAGGCCAGTGGACTGTTACTGTAGTTCTTTGTTCAGTCCCTGGCTTGGCTCCACTCGTCTGTCTGTCTGTCTGTCTGTCTCTGTCCTTTCCTTTCCTTTGTGATCCTGTCTTTCTCTCTGCCATTCTGTGTCCCTGCTTTGATTGATATATGTTCTATAAATGGAAATTGTTACACTTTCCGAGTTAAACACACACACACACACACACACACACACACACACACACACACACACACACAAACAAACTGTTTGCATCTGGCCTATCAAGGCCTTTCAAGTGTGTATATGCACGGTACCCATACCTCTGTTCTGTGTGTGTGTGTGTGTGCGTGTGTGTGTGTGTGTGTGTGCGTGTGTGTGTGTGGGGGGGGTGTTGTTGTTGTTGTTATGTCACGCGTTGACGGTGTCAGTCAGCATGCATCTCCTGTGTGTGTGTGTGTGTGCGTGTGTGGGGCGTGCATGTGTGCGCATGCGTGTATGCGCATTGTACATTGTTGATGTGTTGTAATCTCGGCACATGTCATGCTGGCTTCTGAAATGATGGGATAAAGAAGTGCATCTTTCTGTCGCCGCGGCAATCTGGCTAATTACCAATTAATGGCTTAAGTGTTTTAACCAGACAATCATCACACTGTCAAAATACACCAGGCGTGTGTTTGAGAAAATGCACTTGAATTGTGAAGCATCATGAAATCTTGCTTGCATCAGCTCAGCGGTGTGTGTGTGTGTGTGTGTGTGTGTGTGGGCGTGTGGGCGTGTGTGGGCGTGTGTGGGCGACTGTGGCTCAAGAGGTAGAGCAGAGCAGGTCGTCCAATGATCCATGGGTCGGCGGTTCAAACCCAGGCTCCTCCTGTCTACATCGAAGTGTCCTTGGGCAAGACACTAAACCCCAAATTGCTCCCTGGTTGGTACCTTGCATGGCTTCCGCTGCAATCGGTGTATGAATGTGTGTGTGTGAATGGGTGAATATAATGCAAAAATCTATGTAAAGTTTGGATAAAGGCAATATATAAATGCACCAATTACCATTTGTGTGCATGCGTGTGCGTGCGTGCATGGGTGCGTGCGGGCATGTGTGTGCACGTGCGTGTGTGTGTCTTTGGTGTGAAGGCACTTGACAATCTGTTGAGGCTTGTGTGGATCCTGCTTTTTTACGCTTGCCTTTCGCTCTATACTCTCTCTCTCTCTCTCTCTCTCTCTCTCTCGCTTTCTCTCTCTCTCTCTCGCTCTCTCTCTCTCTCTCTCTCTCTCTCTCTCTCTCTCTCTCTCTCTCTCTCTCTCTCTCTCTCTCGGGGGAAGCCACCACCACAACACCACAAAGAATGAAACCACAGCGTTTGGGAGGATCAAACTAAATGAACAAAAAAGATGTACTGACGATAACAAGAAGATAATGAACCAATAAACCAAAAATAAGACAACTTGGAAAACAGTTTTCACAAAGCATTGTCTTCGGTTTGTCCCTGCTCAGTAACCTCATTAAAACAACTGTCAGGTGTGCGTGCGTGCGTGTTCTATATGTACAGTATATGTGCTTGTCTGATTTACATCCAGATCTTGTTGACACATCTACCAGCATGGACGTGTGCAAAAATGAGTGTGTGTGTGTGTGTGTGTGTGTGTGTGTGTGTGTGTGTGTGTGTGTGTGTGTGTGTGTGTGTGTGTGTGTGTGTGTGTGTGTGTGTGTGTGTGTGTGTGTGTGTGTGTGTGTGTGTGTGTGTGTGTGTGTGTGTGCGCGTGCAAGCACATGTACCTGTGTTACCCTGAGCTGTGCGTTGTCGTGCACAGCTTATGGACTCTTAATGGTGTGTGCAGTGTGTGTGTTTACGCACTCCCAGGCTGCTGTTTATCGCTTAGCGAGCCGGAACTAATTTACTAATTGAGTTTTGAGGCGGGGAAGAAAGGAGAGAGAGAGAGAGAGAGAGACAGAGAGAGAGAGAGAGAGAGAGAGAGAGAGAGAGATAGACAGAGAGAGAGAGAGAGAGAGAGAGAGGGGGGGGTGGATGGGGATAGAGGGATGGGGGATGTGGAGATTCCACCAGGGGCATCCACCACAAAGCTGAGAGAGAGAAGAGTTTCATTATTTAAAATGTTTTCTGAATGTTTATTTTATTTTATTAATCTAGTCTACTCTAGCTGACACACACGCGCGCACGCACGCACGGACGCACACAGAATCCTTTCAATGCCACTTGGCACCGTGTGTGTGTGTGTGTGTGTGTGTGTGTGTGTGTGTGTGTGTGTGTGTGTGTGTGTGTCTCGGGTAGATGACAGGCAGCTGTGAAGGCCCGCTGGTAGATTAAAGATGCCTGGCATCTCCCAGAATGCACTTCAACATGGAGGGGGGTGGCATGGTCAGAGAGAAAAATAAAAGAGGGAGACACATAACTAGAAAGATGGAGTGAAATTTAGAGTGTGTGTGTGTGTGTGTGTGTGTGTGTGTGTGTGTGTGTGTGTGTGTGTGTGTGTGTGTGTGCGTGTGTGTGTGTGTGTGTGTGTGTACATGCACTCACAAGTACACACACACACATACACACATGCACAACAACCACACGCGCACATGCATGCAACTGCACGTACGCAAGCACGTGCGCACAGTGACGGGCTGACTCTCATGGGACAGGGGTTTGCTGAGGAGGTCCAGAGTCAGCTGACACATGCACAGTTTGCACACACAGCACACACACACACACACACACACACACACACACACACACACACACACCACTGCCACATGCACACACAGCACACATGCTGAGCTTTAGCAGACATGATCATTATTTTGATTGAAAACATTAAATGTGTGAGCATTACAATTATATGTTTTTTTGCCGAACATAAAAGTATGGGTTGAATTTTGAGAGAAGCACTTCATTTTATTTGACCGTGATAAACATTGAGCTGTGTTTGTACGCCAAAATAAACACAGGTCCAGCCCCAGCGATATTGTCGGGGAGGTGTCTGTATTGTTTACGAGTCATATTTGATACAGAAAATGTAATTAATTCAGCAGCAGTAACATTAAGCGTTTTCTCTCAGTCAGTTGATTCTCCATATGAGTGAAACGGCCGGGATGATTTGCTTATTTTTCAATCACAGTTCTTATATGAGGCGATCTAAAATCCCCTATGGGGATTACAATGCAAATAAAAAGTACATGAACCCGTGGACCTACAGTAGTGCCTTCTACCGATATTGACGTCAGACCAGACGTGGGTGCTCTATGGCGTCCAGGCATAGGCCGATTCTCACAGAGGCCAAAGTGAAAACAGCAGCAGAGCTCAGCCATGTGTCTAACAGCAGAGCACAGCCATGTGTCAGAGCTTCACGGTTTTGCACTTTAATTATGAATCAAACGGTTGAATGTAGATTTGACAAACATTGTATTGGGATAAACATATGTCACTTTCAGCCAAATACTTATTTTTATTTTATTTTTGTTTTACTAGAGGGAGGAGCTTTAAATAATTTAAGCTACAGCACCGAAATGAGCAGATCTACGGGGTGACAACGCACCGCGACGCATTGTACAGTATGCTTGTAGATCTACTGTTGTTGGCGCACAAACAACCCCCCATGACGGACTACTAATGAAGTCCGTTGTCACCACATGTTCTCCACATCAGAGAGTATAAAACACCCCATGGCGTCACCGGGAGACATTATTGAATTCTCCATTGGCCATCATCGTAAATCAACCTCATCATCATCATCATCATCATCATCGTAAAGGAAGCACTGGGGACCGTCTCTCCGCTTTGCAATGTGTTGTTCACCAAACAGTGGTGGGGAAAAAATGCTCACATTTGTTACTTGAGTAAAAGTAGCAATACTGCAAAACTGCTCACAATGAGTCGCTTCGCGACACATTGTGAGCTTGTAGATCGGCTATTTTCAAATGGCAGAAATGTATATAGGGTCGAAGTGGGTGATGATAATCCAAATCTACAAAGTTTTCAAATAAATGTAGTGGAAGTAAAAGTGCAATATTTGGATTAGAGATGTAGTGGAGTTGTATTGGAAATACTCAGGTGAAGTACAAATTCCTCAAAATTTCACTCAAGTACAGTACTTGGAAATATACTTAGTTACAATGAATCATGTGCTGGTGGACCCGTCTGTACATATACTGTACTTGAGTAATAATTCACTCTTTTTCAAGTCCCGCCCGTGGTTGTGCCCCTCTTCGCACCCTATAGTCTATAGTCCCTGATTATAATACGACCCCGTTTTTTTATTAGGATATTTCCATTGGATAAAATATTCAGGCCAATTGGGAGGTTCCTTTCCTCCACTGCTGCTATAAGAGTGTCCTTAGCGTGGGTATACCTGTGGGGGGGGGAGGGGGGGGGGGGGTTCTGTTTCTACTCAGAATGGCTTTTAGGATAAATCTCCCTTCATGCTCTTTGATGCTCCTTTTGCCCCCACATCCTCCCCCCCCCCATCCGTGGTCCCCGTCGATCAGTCCCCCGTTCTCCTCATCTCAACTCCCCCAGCCCCCCCCCCCACTCCCCCGTTGGGAGCAAATCTCTCTTTTCCTAGGTATAGGAGGCGCGTAGGAGTGTAGTAGTACACGGCATGCACGCACGCACGCGCGCGCACACACACACACACACACACACACACACACACACACACACACACACGTGCACACATGTACCCACATCCTCCCTTCATTCGCCCCTCCTGCCATCTCTCCATCCACACCTCCCTCCTCCTCTCCCCCGGCCGCTTTCCTCCTTTTATATTGTGGCCTCGCGCTCTTCTCATCTCCTACTATCTCTCTCTCCCTCTCCCTCTCCCTCTCTCTCTCCCTCTCTCCTCTCCCTCTCTCTCTCTCTCTCTCTCTCTCATCTCTCTCTCTCTCTCTCTCTCTCTCTCTCTCTCTCTCTCTCTCTCTCTCTCTCTCTCTCTCTCTCTCTCTCTCTCCCCCTCTCTCTCTCTTTCTCTCTCTCTCTCCCCCCTTGGTGTTAGACAGATGAGGGTTTGGTTTTGGCTGAGGGAAGCGAAGGGAGAGAACAGTGGTGTTGTCGGACAGAGAAATGGAGTGAGCGGGTGCATGGGGGGATTTCCACGTTCTTGCGTTGCTATTTCCAAATGGGTCTCGAAGCTTTTTGTAACTCCTGAAGCCTTCGTTCCTCTCTCTGTTTGTCAGATAACATGCACGCTCTCTCTTAAGAGTGGAGAGAGAGAGAGAGAGAGAGAGAGAGAGCTCAGGTTTGAGATGCTCTTCAGCTGTGTGTCTGTAAGCTGGCTCTCTCATGCATGCACAAAGAGATGGTGCAGAGAGGACAGATTCTGAGACTGTACAAACGGCACACTGTCTGAGTTACAAGTTAACAATGGGATGAGAACAAGTTATATTAAGGATTTTACTGTGCAGCGGAATAGATATTATTATTTTTTCTTCAAGATTTCCAAGAAAATAGCTCAGATTTGCTAGCTCACAACACTTTGCACCGCTATGACCTTGTAGATCTGCTATTTTTCAATAGCTAAAGCATGACATGATGCTAACACCAATAGGGGTTCCCGCCCCCAAAATGGGATATTATATCTTTACATTATTATATTATATCTTTACTGAAGTGGACTCCAATTCCCCCCATGCAGTCTTGTGGTCCCCATACAGAACTCCACTTTGGAAACCAGTGAGTTCTACCCTGTGCTGTTGTAGCATACGACACACACGTTGTTATACAGGAAAGAACAGCAGACATGCATTAGAATAACATGAGGTAGGAATCCATACAGGACTTCTCCCCATACCAGCTATAGCCATCAGTGCACTGCTAACACACACACACACACACACACACACACACACACACACACACACACACACACACACACACACACACACACACACACAAATATACATTAGTATGCTACACTGTGTGCGCGCCAGGCTGCTGAGGATTAAACAGGCTTTACTGTCTCCTGCCTCAGAAGATCACACAGGAACACACACATAGTACGCAGGCACGCACGCAGTCACACTGCATATGCAGCACACACTAACGTACAGCTCAGACCACATGGGGATGACCACGCACAGTCGCACATAGAATACGTATTCGTATCGCACAAATAACATTTATTTAGTACATACATTGTAAATGTACTGTATGCGTACGCACGCACGCACGCACTCACGTCTGTCTGTCTGTCTGTCTGTCTGTTG
>NC_137865.1:37863743-37871243 GCF_963924005.1 Protomyctophum bolini
CTGTCTCCCCCACAGCTATTCAGACGGGATTAGGACACCCTTGTGATGGCCTTTGAGGCAAAGGGAGATAGGAATCTGGTGTGTGTGTGTGTGTGTGTGTGTGTGTGTGTGTGTGTGTGTGTGTTAGTCGGAGTGTCATGGATGTATGATTGAAGATGTTATTAGCCCCGTGTTCCCCTGCAGCTCTGCAGCTGAACTCTTGCAGTGTGTGTGTGTGTGTGTGTGTGTGTGTTTGTGTGTGTGTGTGTGTGTGTTCATGTGTGTGTGTGTGTGTGTGTGTGTGTGTTCATGTGTGTGTGTGTGTGTGTGTGTGTGTTTTCGTGTGTGTGGGTAGAGACATGCTCGCAGGTGGGTGCATGCGATCATGTGTGTGTTTTAAGGACTGTTCCGCAAGTCAATAACAAAAATGCGAAAAGACACTGATCATGTCCTCCACAAACGTGTGCGTGTGTGAGCGCGTGCGTGTGTGTGTGTGTGTGTGTGTGTGTGTGTGTGCACGGCACCATGTGGTGTGTGCGTGTGGGCGACCTGGGCAGCGGTCCTGTGTGGCACTACGTCGATAAGGACGACAGGCAGGGGATGTCACGGTCAGGGGTGTGTGTGTGTGTGTGTGTGTGTGTGTGTGTGTGTGCCGGACGCCCACCTTTCATCTGGTCCGACACAGTGGGTGCCATGATGTCACTCACACATGCTTTAAATAGATGCAAGCGCGCACGCACACATGCACACAACACAAGGGGAGAGAGAGAGATAGAGATATAGTTGAATGGAGGGAGCGGGGCGAGTTAAAGACCTACAGTACATGCAATGGACAAAGGGACGGACGGACGGACGGACGGAGGGATGTAGGAGGAGGGCAGGTTCATGCCTATAGTCCTGGTGTGTGTGTTGGGGGGGGGGGGGGGGGGACGGACACACGACGACAAGCAATTACCGGTTGGGACAGACATGGCACTGAGAGGGCTAGAGGAGAACAGGGTAGGACAAAACCTGACAGGAGAGAGAGAGAGAGAGAGAGAGAGAGAGAGAGCATATGCAGGAAGGGAGAGGAAGGAGAAAGTGTGGTTGGTCGCCATCTCTGTGAAAGAGTGAGCAAGGCACACATTCTAGAGAAAATAATGCATCCAAACTAGGCTGGTAATTCAGCGTGACGGCGTGTCGCGGGTTCGAGTCCCAATCCCGACGACCTTTGCTGCGTGTCTTCCCCCCCATCTCTCAAAAAGCCTTAACTTCATACCCTCTCATCTGTATTTTGTTCAGCACCCGTAGAACTTTTGAGATGTGCGTGCTTTCCTGTTGGATCCTATGTCTGCTGTCTAACCAATGACCATACCATGTCTCTCCTGTTTGCAGAGGAGGGCATCCATGTCTAATCATATACCATGTCTCTTCTTCTCCTGTTTGCAGAGGAGGGCATCCATGTCTAATCATATACCTAGTCTCTTCTTCTCCTGTTTGCAGAGGAGGGCATCCATGTCTAATCATATACCTAGTCTCTTCTTCTCCTGTTTGCAGAGGAGGGCATCCATGTCTAATCATATACCATGTCTCTTCTTCTCCTGTTTGCAGAGGAGGGCATCAATCACGAGTGCAAGCTGTGTAACCAGATGTTTGACTCACCTGCCAAGCTGCTCTGCCACCTGATAGAGCACAGCTTCGAGGGCATGGGAGGTACCTTCAAGTGCCCCGTCTGCTTCACAGGTATGAGACAACAACAGACCCAAAACTATATATACTGTGTCGCACAATTCAACACGACCGTTGCCAGGAAAAGAACGGATGGCCCAATTCTCGCAAATGGCGGAATATCTGGGGACGGAGTTTACCGGTCAAAGTAACAGATGTGTTCCACATGAGTCAAGGGACATGTGGAAACAAGTGTCTTGAATTTTGGCCAAACGAGGCATGAGTTATGCCTGTTCAAAAGTTTAATTTAATTTTTTTTGCTATAGACTGGTTTCAGTGCTATTTAGCATGCCCCTCTGTGTATTAGGGCAGAAGAAAGAATTTTCACAAAAAATGTCATTGGCTCATTTTTCACTTAAAAAAATGTACTTCAGATTTTTGTCCGTATAGGTCCAAAGTTCACATGCATTTTGATCAAATATCCTGGGAGGAGATAGATTTTGAACTGATTTTCATATAATTCAAAATGGCAGGTGATCTAAGGGTCAGAGGTCAAATTGTTCGGCATGAGGAGACGTGTGTATCGAAGTTTCATTGCCGACGGTCAAACGGTTCATGAGCTATACAGTATGCACGTTCAAAGTTTGCATTTTCAATTGAGTGCTATAGTGCAGGGGTTTTCAACTGGTTTTGACCCAGGGACCACCATTCTGACTAGGAGCAGCCTGGGTACCACCACTATTGTATATGTCTTATTCTATTTGAATAATCTTCTCTTTATTAAAAAAAAAAAAAGAATTGGGACTGCTTGGTCCCTTAAATTTTTTTAAATGCATCAATGAGATCAATATAAATCAAAAGTCTCTAGTACCTCTAGTGTAGAGCAAATCAAATATGATGTAAAATATTAAGTAAAAATAAACTTACATTTTTTCTCATTCAGTAGTCATTCATTGATTTAATACTGTATTAACAGGCTTTGGGCCAATCCCATATAGGGCCTATAGGCTTGTTTCCATTGTGGTATAATATCGGACATCGGTCAGAATCGGTATCGGCAGATATATGACCCGATCGGATATCGGTCATAATTTCATAATCGTTGCACCCCTACTCTCAAACCTTTCTGAGGAAAATAACAAGATAGTGAAGGCCTAAAAACCATGCTCTGTGCATCTGCCTTCATCACCTGTTTCAGCCGAAACGATAAACCAAGCCAGCAAACTCCGTCTATCTCAATCTCTTTCTCTCCCCGCATGCTCCCTCTCTTCCATGACCTCCGTCTGCTCTCTATCTCTCTGTCTCTCTTTCTCCCTCTCTCTCTGTCTCTCTGTCTCCCTCTCTCTCCCTCCCTCCCTCTCTCTAACTCTCTCTCTCTCTCTCTCTCTCTCTCTCTCTGTTGGTTGTAGAGTTTGTGGTGTGTGTAGTGCCTCCTCCCCCTCAGGTACACAGCGCGCTACTTTAAACTTTAACTCTATTCCTTGGTGACTTATGAATTAGTAAGACAGGCAGCGCTCCTTTGGGGAGGCTTAATAATTCAACACACGCACACGTCTCACGTGCACGAGAACGCAACACAGCCAACCCAAAGTTTACTGAAACAAAGATGACGGAGAGAGAGAGAGAGAGAGAGAGAGAGAGAGGGGGAGAGAAAAAATGCAACGCGCAACTGTGAAGCGGAAGTTAAAAAAAAAAAAGTAAAGAGAAGAGGATAATTTATTGATAAATATCACAAGGTCTGTTGAGGATACTTGTGCAGATTTCTCTTCATCCTTCTTCCTGCACCCACTTTTCACTGTGTACTCTCTCTCTCTCTCTCTCTCTCTCTCTCTCTCTCTCTCTCTCTCTCTCCCCCCCTCTCTCTCTTCATATCTATCTCTCCATATCTATATCCTGTCAGCTCCATATTGCTTTTTGTGTGAGTGTATTTGTGTGTGTGTGTGTGTGTGTTTACGGTTCTTGACAGGCGTCAAGTGTTTGTTTAATGTGTGTGTGTGTGTGTGTTTGTGTGTGTGCGTGCGTGCACGTTCACAATTTCATCTGTGTGTGTGTGTGTGTGTGTGTGTACAGTCTATAGGACAGGTGATACAATCACACAACAAACAGGAAGTGCCCTTGAAACGTCTGCTGTAAGATCTCCTCTCATCTCATATTTTCCCTCCTATGGATTTCTATGGATTATCAGACCATGGAGACTTCATGGATATCTTTTTATTTTTGTTATTTTGATTATATTCTCTAAGGCAAGCCAATAATTGTATGGTTCCTGCCGCGATGCGACACATTGTGAGCTTGTAGATCTTTAATACATTTATACATTTGAAAACTTGAAATGAGACATTCTGCACAATGAGCACTCAATTTAAGTACATTTTGAATTACTACTACTGCAGTATTGATACTTTTACTTAAGTAAAACATTAAGGCAGCTAAAAGGGCACTTTCTGTGTATGTTTGCCTCCACTGATGGTTGTGTTCTGCTGGCTCCTTCCCTCAGTGTTTGATGGTTGTGTTCTGTCCTGCTCCTTCCCTCAGTGTTTGATGGTTGTGTTCTGTCCTGCTCCTTCCCTCAGTGTTCGTCCAAGCCAACAAGCTCCAGCAACACATCTTCGCTGTCCACGGGCAGGAGGACAAGATCTACGACTGTTCACAGTGTCCCCAGAAGTTCTTCTTCCAGACCGAGTTACAGGTCGGTGGCCATGATTACTGTCTCTGTCTCTGTTGTTTTGATGTTGTTGTCCTTCTATCTATCTTCTATCATTCTGTCTACAGCAGTGGTTTTCAACCTTTTTCAAGGCCCAACTATTATGACATTTAGCCTCTAAACACAAGACTTAGAATATTTAGATTTTATTGGATAAGATGATGTTTTCAATTCCATGCTGTATTGATGTGGTAGGCTACCATAGGAGAGATAACAGGCAAACGTTGATCAAATTATCAATTATTCTATTATTATTATAATATAAATATTATTTTCTAATTGTGTAAACTCTGTAAACTAATTAATGCAGATGTTTAACAATAATGTAACTGTTGTCTTGAGAGCGTAAAATGAATCCAAATGGACCCTCACTTTCAAGAGTTAAAGATCTATAAGGGTTGGTTACCAACTCTCTGGAACCCCCTCAAGGACCACTGGTCTACGGTACCAGCTCTGATATTCAGCTAATTGTTTCATCATTATGTTGTTGCTACTTATTTTATTTGTTTGTGACTATAGGGTTTCAGGGTTTTCGGAAGTTTAGTTGATTTACTTTTAGCCTTAGGTGTTGAGGGAAAGCCTTGCAAAAAAAAGGAAGGATGAAAGAATGCATGAAAGGGGTGGAAAAACTAAACAAAGTATACAAAAACACATTTTACATGCAGTTACATTTTGTTTGAGCTATAGTTTCAGCTTTAGATACGTTTGCATTGTTCATCTTGATTTTTTAGTTTTAGCTAACGAAACGATTTTCTCTTAACACATTTAGTACCGGAACTGCATCAAAATAAAGGCGTTGCTTGCGCCGGAGTAATCGCCAGAGTAGTGATCGCTTCCATTTTGAAAGCCATGAACCGGAAATACTTTCTTAAAAAAGTTGACTGACAAAGTGCCATCACAATCTCCGATCATCTTAATATATTTATATACGCTACAAAAAGAGTTCATATTTTGCGGGAGAGACGGATGAGGAGCAGAAACGCAGCGCCAGCATATCGATCCATTCATCACCACGGAGAGCGCCCTGGATGAGGAGATACGAGTCATTCTTTCCGCCGCGCTAACATGGGAGTCAATGACAAGCTAATAGTTTCACAGAGCGTTAGCATACGGCAAGCGAAAAGCGAAATGCCAAAAAAAAAAGAAGTAATTATTCTGAATATTATTATCTCGCCCCGCGTCGTTTGGACGTCGCTAGGACGTCCACAGACGTCTAAGGCACCTCTCGGTTCCAATCCTTATGACGTTTCAGGACGTGTTATGTACAAAATGTGTTAACCCTAATAACCCTGACGTGAACTATGATGAACATTAATAACGTCCTAATTAATTTGAGTTGAAACTCCATCGAGTCCGGCCTGGACATCAATGGAAGCTAGCTGTGCTAATGGGCATACGTGTGAGTGTCCGTATGGTCAGTGACCATTAGACTATACCCCATACTGGATTATCTGTCATGATGGCTCTTAAAGACTGGACTCCCCTCCCTCCATCTCTGCCTCCCATTCATCCATCTCTAGTTCCTTGCTGTTCACAGGAAACCTTGTATGTTCAAAACAACGTTAATAGCATGTGTGTCCCATGAGTGGATAGTTGTTATTTAGTCTCAAAGCTCTTGGCGTCTTCACAAGAGTGTGAAGACACCCTGAATGACCATACCAGGTCTGTAACTCCTCTGAGAGACGTTTGAGAACCACTAGTGACAATTATTGACTCCTAATGTGCCATAGTGTCGTAGTAAATCAGTGTCATACCTGTTCTGAAGAAAACCTGGAGACTTAATTGACATTCAGTAATTGGGCGTTAATGATACAAATAAGAACATTGTAATAACGTGTAAAAAATATTTGCTCACGGACACACATGTCCTTATATTTCATTTCAACCTTTATTTAGTTCTCGGAGAACACACTGAGGGCTGGGGGAGGAGACAAAACATAGATGAATAAAATAAATTAATAAAGGAACATTTCATCACATCAACAGGTACAGTTGAGATTTACCAACGTTGATATATCCAATTGAAAGAGAAGGAAGAGAGCTGTACTTTAATGAAGTCTGTGAGGTGTTCCAAGTGTGTGGGGCAGAGCACCAATCTTAGTGGAGGCATATTATGGTCTCAAGCATCAAACCATCTTGAGAGCGTGTATGATAAGAAATAGTTTTCCATTGTAAAAGAGAGTATATACATGTTGATGGCCCCTGCTCCCCCCTGTTCAGCCTTCCTTCCTTTTGTCCCCCTCCCATAAAGCCCACCCTAGATCTCTTTCTCCGTCCGTCGACCCATGCCCATCTTCTTTCCATACGCCCCTCTGTCCCAATCCGTCCATCTCTCCTCATGCCCTCCTGGCTGGCAGGGTTCTGGCATCATTCCGGTCATTAGGGTCCTGACACATCTGTGTGTGAGTGTGTGCGTGTGTGTGCGTGTGTGTGTGTGTGTGTGTGTGTGTGTGTGTGTGTGGTGAGAGGGTATAACTCACCCACGGCGGGTGGGTCCGTTGGCCAGGTGGGGTCAGTTCTGCGATGCTGCGTTTCTCGCTGTCTCGTTTGCAGTCATCCTTCCCGTAAGACCCCCCCCCTCCTCCTCCTCCCCCACGCCCCGCTACTATACTCTTCAAGTCGAGGTCACTGCCTTCCATCCTTATAATATACACTATCTCTATTCCATTGTGAGCTTATAGATTGGCTATTTTCTAGCTATATTTGAAATAGGGTGGTTATCTCTGCTGTCGGGATGAAACCTCCAAAATGTAAATTTTTCAGGAAATGAAAGATAAACATTTTCCAGGAAATTAAGAAAACCTTATATTTTGAAATCAAAGAAATCAAAGTTTGTGCCTTTATATACTGTCAATTACTTGCATGAGAAGGGGAGAGGTGGTGGAGTTATAGTTGCTTTAGCAGACAGTTTGAGGGTCCAAGCGTTTCTTTACTTTACTGTACTACTGTATTGGTTCAATATTTTTGAAACAACACACAGATGTAAAGGGTGTTCAATAGCACTGATTTACATCTTATCGCTTGTCTCTCTGTTTCCATTTCACTTCGTTCCTTTATTTCTCCACTTGTTTTGCATTCATGAGATATAACATTGTGCCGTATATCACATAATGGCTCCTAATTGATCAATTTGTTATTAAATTAACAAAGAGTTTACCATGCATGACGGC
>NC_137865.1:37876243-37878743 GCF_963924005.1 Protomyctophum bolini
TTGACTCTTCACACTTTTCTTCCCCCCATCCACGCATGGCTCCATCCCTCACACTGTCTCTGTGTCTATCAGTTATTTTGTTTCCTTTAGCAATGTTCAATATTTCAGCGCCCTGGGAAGTACTGGATGGATGGATGGATGTTTGGATGGATGGATGGGTGGATGGATGGATGGGTGGGTCTGGAACCCCCCCACACGGAGTTGCACCACTTACTTCGCACGGGTGTGATTTTTTTTTACTTCACGTACCCCGTAAGCTGGTTCTGTTTGGGTTGGGTCTCCTTCTACTCAGCTGGTTCTGTTTGGGTCTCTCTGGCTCTACTCAGCTGGTTCTGTTTGGGTCTCTCTGGCTCTACTCAGCTGGTTCTGTTTGGGTCTCTCATGGCTCTACTCAGCTGGTTCTGTTTGGGTCTCTCTGGCTCTACTCAGCTGGTTCTGTTTGGGTCTCTCATGGCTCTACTCAGCTGGTTCTGTTTGGGTCTCTCTGACTCTACTCAGCTGGTTCTGTTTGGGTTTCTCTGGCTCTACTCAGCTGGTTCTGTTTGGGTCTCTCATGGCTCTAATCAGCTGGTTCTGTTTGGGTCTCTCTGGCTCTACTCAGCTGGTTCTGTTTGGGTCTCTCATGGCTCTACTCAGCTGGTTCTGTTTGGGTCTCTCTGGCTCTACTCAGCTGGTTCTGTTTGGGTCTCTCTGGCTCTACTCAGCTGGTTCTGTTTGGGTCTCTCTGCCTCTACTCAGCTGGTTCTGTTTGGGTCTCTCTGGTTCTACTCAGCTGGTTCTGTTGGAGTCGGGTCGGAACCACTGTTTATTGACTCAGACGTCACGTGATGAACTCCCCCCTGTCTGTCAAGGACTGATGCTCCACTTCCACTACAAAATAATAAAATACAAATAAAAAATAAAAACACTTAAAGAACAATATCAAATCCTTCTGTTCTCTGAGCAAAACTGAAGATAGTCATTTCATTGGCTAATGTAGAGCAGTTGATCAGGCCCCAGACAGCTGAACAAAGCCTGTAGTAGTTCAGTGTTGTATGTTAGAGTGGAGCACTGTCTGTGTGTGTGAATAACATTGTCTTTGTCTGAGTGTCTCTGTCTCCCTCTAACTGAATTATGGAGACAGTGTGTATGTGGTTGAAATGGCAATAGGGTTTTTGTGTGCGTGCGCGCGTGCCTGCGTGTGTGTGCCTGCGTGTGTGTGTGCATGTGTGTGTGTGTGTGTGTGCATGTGTGTGTGTCTACCTATAGGTGCTTGGGATGTGATGTGACTGTTGCATTGAGCCACAGTGTGTACCACTTGATCCAGAGCTATCCCCATGACATTGCGTGCAGTGTGTGTGTGTGTGTGTGTGTGTGTGTGTGTGTGTGTGTGTGTGTGTGTGTGTGTGTGTGTGTGTGTGTGTGTGTGTGTGTGTGTGTGGATTTGATCTGGGGGTCCCAGTGGCGTTGCAGGGGAGCATACTCGGATGCCCCATGCTCACTGGGAGACACTGTGTTATTAGAATGGGGACTTGGGATGCACAAGCTATGTGCACGCGTACAATTCACTGACAGTGTATACATGTGCAGACAGTGATGCACATGCCTGCACACATACATGACTGCACACACACATGACTGCGCACGCACGGAAGCACGCATGCACACACGCACACAGACTCCCGAAGCTACGCAATAATGTTAGAAAGGGAAAATGTGATGCACAAACAGACAAAGACAAAGACAAAGGGAGAGAGAGAGAGGGGGAGAGGGAGAGGGAATACATACTGTAGAATTCAAAGCTGCTATCCATTCCATTGTAGAACATAAACCTGTCTGGCCAGATGTATGGAGAACCATGAGCTGGCCAGATGTATGGAGAACCATGAGCTGGCCAGATGTATGGAGAACCTTGAGCTGGCCAGATGTATGGAGAACCATGAGCTGGCCAGATGTATGGAGAACCTTGAGCTGGCCAGATGTATGGAGAACCATGAGCTGGTCAGATGTATGGAGAACCTTGAGCTGGCCAGATGTATGGAGAACCATGAGCTGGTCAGATGTATGGAGAACCATGAGCTGGTCAGATGTATGGAGAACCATGAGCTATGGTCAGATGTATGGAGAACCATGAGTTGGTCAGATGTATGGAGAACCTTGAGCTGGTCAGATGTATGGAGAACCATGAGCTGGCCAGATGTATGGAGAACCATGAGCTGGCCAGATGTATGGAGAACCATGAGCTGGTCAGATGTATGGAGAACCATGAGCTGGCCAGATGTATGGAGAACCATGAGCTGGCCAGATGTATGGAGAACTGGAAGCCATGATGGAGTGAGAAGGTTTAGAGCAAGGGTGGGAAACTTTGACGACGGAGAGGGCCACTATAGTTCCACACTCACTCCAGAGGGTCACTATAGTTCCACACTCACTCCAGAGGGCCACTATAGTTCCACACTCACTCCAGAGGGCCACTATAGTTCCACACTCACTCCAGAGGGCCACTATAGTTCCACACTCA
>NC_137865.1:37881243-37883743 GCF_963924005.1 Protomyctophum bolini
GAGAACCTCAAATCACCTGTGCGTGAAACACTATCAGGACTTGGTGCAACAGCTGCACTGGGTTAGTAAATTAAGCGGTTTAGATGTGCCGTCATGTGCTGTATATATGTGTGATGAATGAGCAGTAGTTTTGTAGGTGAAACGTCCTCCAATGCTTTATAGAACAGAACATGGCAACCAGGCCACGTCTGACTGTAGGTGAAACGTCCTCCAATGCTTTATAGAACAGAACATGGCAACCAGGCCACGTCTGACTGTAGGTGAAACGTCCTCCAATGCTTTATAGAACAGAACATGGCAACCAGGCCACATCTGACTTATGAGAGCAAAGAGAGTAATCACCTCTAAACTATTGGAGTCTGATGTCATACAAGGCTGTTGATCTGGCGGGGGGGGGGTGTGTGTGTGTGTGTGTGTGTGTGTGGTACACTACTCGCCCATGTTTGCCTGCCCTGCTGTGAGTGTATTTTAAGGTGTGTTTACCAGCCCAAACTTGGCAGGGATTGACCAATAGCAACAGGAGAGGGGAAGTCCCCAGGAGAGAGGGAGGGACTGTTCCAAACAGGATGTTGTGTCATGGACATTACTCAGGGAGGGGGGGGGGGGGGGGGCAAGGTGTGTGTGTGTGTGTGTGTGTGTGTGTGTGTGTGTCGCAATGCCAGATTTTACACTTGGTTGCATGCTGAAAATATCCGATCCACAAGCTCACAGCGTTGTGAGCTTGTAGATCGGCTATTTTCAGCATGCAACAAAAGATAAAATGACTTTTCTTTTAGTTCTACTGGATTTTTTTCTCCACAGTCTATTTTGCATTTGTTGACGAAATTGCCATTATACATTAGTCTTAGTTTTAGTCTTCATAGTTCAGTTCTAATTTCGTTTTCCTCAGTGAAAAAGTCGACGGAACATCTTTCGTCACGGTTTTAGCAGACGAAATCAACAGTGGAACAGGTCCAGAGTGGTGCGTGGAAGGGGGGGGGGGTGCAGGCCAGGGAAATAAACGCACCCCCTGCCCTCCACACCCACAGACGTGCAGTGCAGTCTGTGGGTGTGGAGGGCAGGGGGTGCGTTTATTTTCGCTCTGTTCCCGAGGCAGCATCCTGTCCTGGACGGTGGAGCTAAAGACGAGCCAGGGAGCATGAGGAAGAGAGGGCTAAGACAGCCCATCTGCTGGTCTGAGACACACGCGCACACGCACGCACGCATACGCCCTCGCACAGCCGCTCACACACGCCTTCACGCACGCACGCACACACACACACACACACACACACACACACACACACACACACACACACACACACACACACACACACACACACACACAGACGAGCAGCTAGACACGCGTTCCCACACGCACACGTGTGTGCAGGCGCACGCACACTCTCTGTTGGAAAAGTGTCAACTCTAGGCTATAAATACACTGAACACAGTGAAGAGCACAAGGCGGCTTAGGTGATTATTCATTTTGTGTTAAAAACAGCAAGTACACACACACAAGCGCGCGTCACACACAGACACAGCCACACACACGCGCGAGCGCATGCACGTGTGCACGTATTTGGACTGTGTCCAGTCAGTCACACACACACACACACACAGTTGACACATCTATGCATTGACAGACGCTTACTGGCACACAAACACACACACACACGCGCGCGCGCGGCAACGTTCCAACACAATTGAGTGCTCTTCCTGTATCTATTAGTGCCTTGGCTCTAATGTCAAATTGTTACATCATCATTCGTGGACTTTTACAGCATTACAGCCTGTATTGTTTAAGTACGTAAAACAATCCTGTTCATAAAGTATCCAACTGTAGTGTTTAAGTACGTAACAAACCTGTTAATAAAGTATCCAAGGTGTTAAATATAAAACAACTGTAGTGTTTAAGTAAAACAAACATGTTAATAAAGTATCCAACGTGCTAAATATAAAACTGTCTGCAAAGCAGGCAAAGTGCCATTTATAAAGTATTCAATCAAATTAAAAAAGTGCTGCTGAATAGAAAAAAATTAAATAATAATAATAGGCTAAATAAATATCTATATCTCTCTCTCTCTCTCTCTCTCTCTCTCTCTCTCTTTTTATATATATATATATATATATATATATATATATATATATATATATATATATTATTATTTTTCTCCTCTGTAGGCAAGACACATTTATAGGATATAAAATGTGTCATTGATTTCTGACAAGACAAAATATTACCATTTTGTCTTACAACCAAGTGTGTAGCAGCAATAACATTGTCTCTGTGGTCTAAAGACACACAACTCTGTTGCATGATGTCAGATTGTAGGACAACTGTGTGTTGTGACGGACCCAGATTTATTGTTGTTTTCATATGTTACTTTTTGAACCCAGCACCTCCACCACCAAGTGAAGTTGCTTATTTTTCTATAGTTGTTGTGGCCACGGCCATCGGTTCTTTAGTTATGAGCCATTGAATAAGGGGAAAAAAACGTAGGCCTATAATCTTCGAAAA
>NC_137865.1:37888743-37998743 GCF_963924005.1 Protomyctophum bolini
GAGCCTATCTGTGTGCGAGAGAGATTAATCTGAGAAAGCTGCTTTTACTGGGCTGATTGGGGTGTGTGTGTGTGTGTGTGTGTGTGTGTGTGTGTGTGTGTGTGTGTGTGTGTGTGTGTGTGTGTGTGTGTGTGTGTGTGTGTGTGTGTGTGTGTGTGTGTGTGTGTGTGTGTGTGTGTGTGTGTGTGTGTGTGTGTGTGTGTGTGTGTGTGTGTGTGTGAGAGAGACAGACAGAGAGAAGTGGGGGATGATTTGCTATATTTCAGTGGGGATGTGTTGTGTATATGAGAGAGAGAGAGAGAGAGAGAGAGAGAGACTTTCATGGGAGTACAATATAGTCTTGGGAAAACAAGAGATCCAGGCCTTACACACACACACACACACACACACACACACACACACACACACACACACACACACACACACACACACACACGTGATGCTAACTCTGTTCCAAATCCAGATTATCACAGGTTCTATTCCCCACTGCAGCTGATATGAACGGGTGACAGAGGGTGTGTGTGTGTGTGTGTGTGCGTGTGCGTGTGCGTGCATGCGTGCATGCGTGCGCATACAGTGATATCACAGGCCCTCACTCTCCCAGTAACCCCATTTAATGATGTGTGATGAATAGCAATGTTAAATATGTGATAATGTATGTATAATTACAAGTGTCTACTTTCTTCATATGTGAAAGGGTTTGTGTGTGTGTGTGTGTGTGTGTGTGTGTGTGTGAACTGTAGTGTGTGCTTGCACATGTATATGCCTGGGTTCTGGAACAATTTCTTAATTTCTCTGAACCAGAGCTACTGCAGAGAAACATGTACTTCATGTAAGTCTTATGTAAAGTACGTGATTTTCTTTCCGCCGGCCACTCGGTGGGCGGTTCTTGTCTTTGTTTTTTACTGAGGATTAGCCTAGAAATAAGTTTAGGGTTAGGCATAGTTTTACTGAGGTTCTAAGTTTAGAAATAGGCTATGGTTTTAGCACTGTTTTACTGAGGTTCTACGCTTGTTATGAATAAAGTTAGGTGTACTCGTTGAGGCAGAGTTTACCAAGGTTACGTTTAGGAATACCAGGCAGAGACTGTTCTATGCCGTTCTACCCGAGGCGACTGTGTGTATAGACTTAAAATTACGTTTCATTTTACGCTCTCAAGAGTTAAAGATCTACCTATAAGGGTCCATTTGGTTACCAACTCTCCATCACTTAGCTGGGGACCACCTGGAACCCCCTCAAGGCCCACTGGTTGAAAACCACTGCTCTAAGTCAGATACTCAGTTACACTTAGGCTGACTTAGCATTGCCTGCCTCACGTTACAATATCTCAAATAGTCAGCATTACTTGCCTCACGTTACAATATCTCAAATAGTTAACTTGTCCTTTACTTTCACTTTTTTGTTGTTGTTCTCTTCTCCCTTACTAACAGTGTGCTAAATAGAAAAGGGTTTGCTATACAGCGGGAGGCCTACACACACAGAAAGAAACCCCTCAGTGTTATATTCATACAGTTTGTATCACAGAAGACGTACAAATGGACCAGTTAAGGGTCCGCTTGGCTACACTTTTGCACGTGTTCAGAATGTAATTAACACCGAGGATCTTTATAGTGTATGTGTGTTTCTGCTCTTGCTTCTGTTCTACGGTGTGGGGGCCAGCAGAAAGCTGTGTGCGCACGTAGCCCATTATTTCTCCCATCATGTGTTCTCACATACACTTTCTCTCCTTCTCTCCCTCTCCCTCTCCCTCTCTCTCTCTCCAGAACCACACACTGAGTCAGCACGCGCAGTGAGACGGGCCCCGGCAGGATATCTCGGCTCAGCCCGGGCCCCCCGACCCAGAGGACGGCGGGGGACCCCTATCTCGACATCACAGCCAATCAAAGTGTCATTTGCTACTCACATGTAAAAACTCTAACGATCGCGCCACCGGGCGCAGCTATTAGGATCAGCGGGTGGAAAAGGAATATTAATGGGATGTGCTATTAAAAAAAATAAAAAAATAAAATAACGGGAGGAGAGAAACTGTAAGGGGGGAAAAGAAGAGAGATGAAGGGAAGGAAGAGAGAGGAAAAAGGTATTGTACGTGCAGTATTTTTTATTGTCCCCGTCGACTTGCCCCCCCCCCCCCCCAAAGCGCCCCACCTTGTCCGCTTCTCCTGCCCCTTCCTCCTCGTTCCACCCGACAAATACCCCATGTCACGTGTTTGTTTCGTTTTTTTAATAAAATTAAATAAAAATGACAGAAAATGAAATACCCTTTTGTTTTTTAATTGATTTCATTTATTTTTCTTTTTTTTTATAATGTAGGAACATGCTTCACTTCCTTCGTCTCCCTCGGTTGCTCATTGTATTCTACTTCCTAGGTGCACATTTATTTTCCCTTGTTTGTTTTGTTCGTCTTTGTTTTATTTGGGGTTTTTTTGGGTGGGGGGGGGGGGGGTTGCCATATTGCGCATTATTTTCTATCTTAATTTTATTTTTTTGTACCTTTTATTTCTTGCTGTAAGTAGGTACTCGTGCTGTGTTGTGATCGTTTGCCAGATGAAATATCCTTGAGTTGTTGGTTTTTTTGCACCCCCTGCTGCAACTTTCCTTTTTATGATTGTTATATATTTTTTGTTTTCATTTTTGTAATTACTATGAAAAAAGGCATAAAACTAAATAAAGTGGAGAAAAGCGTACAAGTGTTTTTTTTTGTTTAGTTATTTTTCTTTGGGCTGGGTTTACCAGTCTTTATGGGGCCTATAATGGTTATTGTAAAAAAATAAAATAAATATCATCGATTTCAGTGCGTCTGGTCAATGACTGCTTTTTAAATGTGAATTAACCAGACTGCAATAATCTAGTACAGTTTAAAAAAAAGAAAAAAAAGATAAAACAAATAAATAAATGATGAATAAAAAAAATGTGTGTGATGTATTTTGTTTGTTTGTTTATAGGTCTGTCTTCCAATTTTTTTACTGAAATTATATTGTACACACTTCTTTTAAAGAATGTCTGTGATTTTCCAAAAAGAGGAACATAATAGAAAGGAGTGGTGGATCCAGGCATGCAATTGGCAGAAGCGGTCCGTTTTGAACACAAAATGCCTCAAATCATGAACACAGCGTGCAATTTCCATCTTTTTTAGATTTTCATTGGTGGGCCAGTCATAATGGTCCCGCGGGCCTGATGTGGCCCGTGGGCCTGAGGTTGAGTATCACTGCCCCAGACCCCCGTCTGGCACTGGGCTGGCTGATCTGAGATCTGGAAGTACTCGGCTGCCCAAACACATGAGTGCTACTTAAAGACAGGACTGTCAGTAAAGTCATCACATCGACGCCAACAAAAATAGATCTAGACGTTTTCAGATGTTTGCTTGGGGGGGGGGGGGGGGGATGCAATGCAAATGAAAGACATATACTGTGTATCCCTATTCCCTGACATAATTTTATAGCTAAACAGACAGAATTCTATTTTATTTGAATGATGAAACCCAGCTGCCATTAATAGTTGGAAATGGAAATTGCGGAAATTGAGGAAATTGCGGAAATGGAAATTGCGGAAATGCGGAAATTGCGGAAATGGTAATTGCGGAAATGGTGGAAATGGAAATTGCGGAAATTGCGGAAATGGAAATTGAGGAAATTGCGGAAATGGAAATTGCGGAAATGGTAATTGCGGAAATTGCTCTTCAGTTATAGCTATCTATTTTCAGGTAGATTGTTTTATTTTACTCAGTCAGCCATATCACTACTAATTTTTTTTCATGAAAAAGGTCATAGCTGGGTAATCTATTTTCAGGCAAATTGTGTTTATTGTATTTTATTTTACTCAGCCATAACAATTTATTTTCTGTTAACCAACTTGCTGGCTGGCAGGCAGGCAGACAGCTACTCATAGACAGGCAGACAGACAGACAGCTACTCATGGAGAATTGGACAGGCAGGCAGTCAGACAGCTACTCATAGACAGGCAGACAGACAGGTACTCATGGAGAATTGGACAGGCAGGCAGACAGCTACTCATGGACAATTGGACAGGCAGGAAGGCAGACAGCTACTCATAGACAGACAGACAGCTACTCATGGACAATTGGACAGGCAGGAAGGCAGACAGCTACTCATAGACAGACAGACAGCTACTCATGGACAATTGGACAGGCAGGAAGGCAGACAGCTACTCATAGACAGGCAGACAGACAGCTACTCATGGACAATTAGGCAGGCAGACAGCTACTCATAGACAGGCAGACAGACAGCTACTCATGGACAATTAGGCAGGCAGGCAGACAGACAGCTACTCATGGACAATTGGACAGGCAGGCAGGCAGACAGACAGCTACTCATAGACAGGCAGGCAGACAGACAGCTACTCATAGACAGGCAGACAGTAAGACAGCTACTCATTGACAGACAGACAAATAACTACTCATGGACAGACAGACAGACAGACAGGCAGGCAGGCAAAGAGCTACTCATGTTATGTTATTATGTTATTATAACAGCTACTCATGTTATGTGCAATAATTTGTGCAGTTATGGAAACAGCTCTTTGTGTTTATGCAAGAAAATGTAACACATTTATTTATTTACATATTGTGTGCATGCACATTGTACTTTGATACATTTTGCGAAAATAAAGCAATTGAAAGAGAGAAGTTATCAAGTATCATTAATGTCGTAATTTTATCTACTGGCCCCTGGCCCCTTGCTATTTTTGTAATGTGGCCGACAGGTAAATCTATTTGAGTATCCCTGGTCTGGGGCCTTCCTCCCTGACAGAAGGCCTCTCTGAGTCATGCAGTCATCAGTTCCAGGAAAACCAGTCATTGGAACACATGGATAGACGCACATCACCCGCGGATCACCCGCGGATCTGTGGAATGCATTATTCAAATGCTAAAGCCTGTCTGCGCACCATATGACTTTTTCTAACAAGCTGCAAATGGATGAATCACACCCACATGTGTACGGCACATGGCCAATATTGTAATTTTAAAGGATGAAAAGACAGCATCTGGTGGCTGAGCACTTGTCTTAAATCATATAGACAGCCAACATGTTTACATTCAATGTTTGCCCTCCACCTCTGCCCAAGGTTCGATTTGCTTCAAGGGGGGGTAATTATTCAAAATGGAATTGAATAATAATTGCATTGAAAGCCAAAAGGCATAGTCCAGTTTTCGGTGAACATGTGCTTAAGAACACAGAGGTGTTCTGTGAGCAGTGACATCATGTTATAGTTTTCGGTGGTCACCTCTTCACCGACTTTGAATAGGCCTTTAAGGCCCACGCACTGACGCACACTCCAGTTTTAGGTGATAACCTACTCACTGTGGTGGTTGGAAAACTACAACATGACGTCACTGAGCCGTGGTGGTAAGCAACTCACTGCTCACCCCAACACATCTCTGTTTTTGAGGTATTTCAGCTATTAGTGTAGATTTTCGTCTTACACCAAGACATGACAATAAATGGAGAATTTACGTCATATTTGTCTGAGCATGTTACATCGTGATGATGTACAATGATAATAGCGCCCCTCACTTCACACGGGGGTGATTTTTACTAAACAACATCAATAAAAGGTAACCTTGCGTCATCAGACGTTCCATAGCCCGGTCTCTCTCTCTATCTCTCTCTCTCTCTCTCTCTCTCTCTCTCTCTCTCTCTCTAGGTGTATTTAAACATTATTATTAGCACCGGGGTTAGCTAAGGGATAGCTTGTATGGCTCTTGAGAAGGCAGTGGGGTGTAGTGTAACCCTCCTCATCACCCCTCTATCTCAGGACAGGACCAATACGGTTTGCTGCCACAATGACCTCAAGCCTTTCTGATTGATAACGATGTGTCGTCCCAAAGACCCCATGCCATGCCGTTGACCTACTGCATGTACGGGACAAATTGGTCAGTGGGTAATGGCCTCGACATGGGCCTGCATGCACTTTTGTCCTTGAATATTATATTCCCACTTGGCTCTGACACCAGGCTGGTTGTTGATTCAGACTCACACCATCAAGCATACTACACTGCACTGACTTCAGAGACCAGGAGGTGGATTATTGGCTGTCTTCTATGCACTTGATGGGGCAATATTTCATCTTGTGTAGCCTAAGGGGTCATAGACAGTACACAGACAGATGTGTCCGTGGCAAAGACTTGTCAAAGTTTAGATTTCCTTTTTACACACCATAATGTCCTTATTTTTGTCCTTTATTTTGATCACAAGAGTCGACAAGACCCAATTACTTAATGTGAGAATAAGACCCTTCAAGTATTTAATTAAATCTGCTCAAATTATTGTAGGCTATTCCAATGCAGATTATCTACAACCAAATCCTGAAGGTTGTGTGTTATTTAAATGTGTTCCCACATCTATCTATGCAAGCTTTGAGCAATCGATTTCTATCTCTTTAATCTCTTCTATCTCTTCTTTACAGTCATGCAAGGTGCCAACCTGACGGGGATGCGGGTATCTTCTCGGGCACAACACAGCATGCCACACGTGCCAACATCCACCCATGCATCTTGATCCTGTAATGAATAATGTGATTTGTTGTTGGGGTGCGCGGAATGAACGGGTTTGCGGATTGTGGTAATCTCGGTCTCCATGAAGGACATGCAATGATTAGCCTAACATTCGTTGATGGAAAGCTGTAGCCGAGATACGGCAGATTGGAAGCAGAAATAAATGAGTTGAGTCGCGTACCGATAAGCAACGAAAGTCCACACACACGTGTGAAGACAGTGAAGTGAGCGATGTTTCTTATCAGGATGATGATGAACGTCATCAATGCATCATACATCCCTTTTCAGGCCTGTATACATGGCCTAAAACGTTTATACGGAATAAAAGGGGGCTACCCACTATGAACCACATGATGTCATAGTCATTTTATTTGCAGTCTCGCACACACAAAGCCACGTGTTGGAGTGGCTTAGCACCGCTCAAAATAAGAAATAAAAAAATCACACCGTGTGAAGTGAGGGGCGCTCTTATCATCATACTGTACATCATCATGCATCTTATTCCAGCCAATCACAATTTGCGTCCTCAGTCACTTTTGACTTCGTCTATGTAATGTTTGTATTTACACAAACACTCAAAAATGGCCATTCATTGTCAATGACATTCAAAGTTTGTGTTTACACAAACACTCAAAGCTGGACATAGGAGGGGATAGCATTTGTTATTAAAATGTTGAACGAATGTTAATGGAAATAATAGGCGCATACCATTGTGACACACAATATGCACACACACACACACACACACACACACACACACACACACACACACACACACACACACACACACACACACACACACACACACACACTAACTGTTGCCACTACAAGTAATATAGGCTAATTTTTTTATTTCTCCAAGATAAAGTTCATAATAAGGCTAAAATAGTTCATAATTGTTTATTATTATAAGTGCATACTTAAGAAGTTCATAGTTAAGCCACATTCATGTTAACACATTATTTCATGTCTTTTTCATGTCAAGTTGTAATGCTTTTATTTTGAAGAGTCTGTGTCTCGTTTGGTCTGCACATGTAAATTGGGTACACAGGTTTTTTGTGTAAGCAATCAAGCCACAAGCAGCTAGAAGCAGCAAGGTGCAGCAGTTTACACTGGTCACACAAAGAGATAGGCTTTAAAGTTACAAGAAGGTCACAAGAGACTGTCTAAGGTTGATAAAAGTGGTTATAAGGACCTGATAAGAAAAGGTTATAAGGACCTGAAGACTGGAGCGTATTCCCTCTTTGTTTTGCACAGCCAACGAGGTATTTTACTTACCGGTATGTGAAATGTTTGCATCTACATGCTGTGCATGTCATTTTGTGTTAATTGTAACATCCTTGTTTTGTTGTTTATGTTTAGTTTTCGGTGGGTTTGGAGGATTTGAAGACACCTTCAAATACATCAGTAGAGGAAGCCACTTGTGTCTCTGTGCATGGAGGGAGTCTCTCTCTCTCTCTCTCACACACACACACACACACACACACACACACACACACACACACACACACACACACACACCACACACACATTAATTCAACCCATTATAACAAATCTAGTGTTGCAAACTAATATAGTCATAATAGCCATAGTGTAGCCTTATTGTTTTGGCCATGGCTGACACAGAACTCTATATATTGGCATAAAAGGGACACAGGCAGACAGACATACATAAACAAGGCACTGTGTGGAACAGTATGGCAATGGACACAGACATAAAGAGCTTGTGAGCTTCAAAGCTAAAGAAATACTGTAACCTACTAAAATACAAATGTCAACTGTCAAGATATCCTGTGAAAGAGATGCCATGGTGTTGTGCATGCCTACAGTACATGTTTGGGTACAGTTAGGCACCGGTAGGTAGGGGGTAAATTTGGGCTGTTGGTTTGGAGAAGCTAGATGAGGCGTTGGTGATGCTCCATAGGGCCAAAGACGGGCTCATTACTGCAAATCCAAGATGGACAAACAGCTGGATGTGTCTCCCTCTGTTTCCACATAATCTCTCTGCTAGTACTCTCTTTTGCTCTCTGAGTCTCTGTATCCATCCCCTCGCCTCTCTCATCCCTGCCATATGTCTGAATTGTCACGGTCGACTGACTCCTCCTCCAACTTGTTTCTATTCTCCATCCGTTATGCCAAACATCTGGTAACGGAGGCAACGTGCACGTGGATGTCTGGGTGTATACAGCTGTCAGTGGCCATCTCTAAACTTGTCGTTGTGCTGCCAGGTTTGTGTGTGTGTGTGTGTGTGTGTGTGTGTGTGTGTGTGTGTGTGTGTGTGTGTGTTAGAGCAGTGAAAGAACAGACATATATTTGGCGAAATGGCAACGTCACTACTTCGCTATGAGCTTGTAGATCTGCTATTTATTTAATAGCTATAACATAATGCGTAAAACACCAAAAGGGGTTCACATCCTGAATGGGTTAATGTATTGTTATACCCATTCAGGGATTTGACATACCCAAAGTAAGGGCATAATGACATGAAATCTCACTCAGCTCAGCTTTTTCCCCGGCTTGTACGTCTGATTTTCTACCCGACACGAAAGTCATGTCCCTTTTTTTTTCCGGAGCAAAGATACAGTATCACATTTCTCTCTATCTGCCATGCTTTTACACATGTATCTAATTTAGTAATTCACGAAACCTGTGTGTATGTCTGTCTGTGTGTCCTGCAGGGCATAACTCCGGCAGTCTGAACAAACGGCCTCAAACTCAGCATGTTGTATGATGTATCCTATCCTGTTGCATGCAGTGCAGTCAGTGGCAATGTGATGGTTCCAGAGAACCGGAAAACCGCAAATATCTGTCCCATGTCTGCGGAGGATGCTTTCGGTGTCTTGAATATAGAGACCAGTAACATTGGAAGCGAAGCAAACACCGCCCTTTCCACAATTGCTGTTATGGAACAAGACTATCTTAGTGTGATATGTGAAGACAGGATAACATATATTGAACTTATGACTATATTAAACTCATAGTGCCCCCTGCCAGGCTGTGGAAACCTATTGCACTTGAAAAGTTCTTGCATTATGCAGACGGACACACATTGGCAGGTAAAGCGTACGCATACACAGACTCAAACCTCCATCGCAGCCTCTGGTCTAATGACCCTATAAGGTCACAGAGGTCATGGTTCAGGACCCATATGGGTTTGTCGGCCAGGTGCTTCGGGAATCGCCCGGAGTGTACTTGGCTTTCACCTGTGTGTGTGTGTGTGTGTGTGTGTGTGACCCCTGTATGCGTATAGGGCAAGTACACGCCAGAGGAAATAGCCATACTAAAGTCAGCTCCGGGCAGTCAGACACGGTAAAATAACTTTGTGTGTGCAATGTCTCCGTTTTACTGCTAGATTTCTCAATACGCTTTCTGGTGCGTATCGTAAGTTAACATTGCTAACTAACTACACTTTTCATTTTTACCAGCTGCTTGAAAGGATGTTCACTCTTGACTGTGAAGTGAGGGGCGCCAATTGTGGCTGCCACATGATGTCACAAGGTGGGGGTCATGCAGATGTTTGGGTGCATGCTGATGTTCTCATGCCTGTGCCACAATGAGCCTGCGTTGGGCTACACTTTCAGGCTGAATTGTGGACATAACTATATTGACCTTGAGACAGTGTTGAAGCAGGGATGCTGTGCATTCACACAGATTAGCTGTGTGTATGTGGTTGTTTGCGCACGTGTTGGAGTGTGTGCTTATGTGCATTGTTCACGTGTGAGTTTATTTATGTGTGTTGATGTTGATTATCCTTATGCAGCCTCAAAGAATGGCGTTTGATGAATGCCAGAGAGATGTGGGCATGGGGAAATGCACACGCACGCACACACGCACACGCACACTCTGGGTGGAATCTGACCATCCTTATTCCTGTCTCTAAAGAGAAGCGGGCTGGAGCAGGACCTAGTTAAACTGTCTCCCATGTGGGTTCAAATCTATCTGTCTGAATGTGCGCTCATACAGTATGTATGTATGTATGCATTTGTGCGTGTGTGTGTGTGTGTGTGTGTGTGTGTGTGTGTGTGCGTGTGACGTGTGCGCATGTGCGTGCGTGCGTGCGTGCATGCACGGGACTAAACCCCATGCTGAATGTGTCTGTAATGCTTGCTTTAGAGTGTGTGTGTGTGTGTGTGTGTGTGTGTGTGTGTGTGTGTGTGTGTGTGTGTGTGTGTGTGTGTGCATGCACTGCCTGCATGCCATTGTGTCGGTATATGCTATTATTGAATCTCATTTACCACAGTACTCTCTTTGTTGCTGTGGATTCTACAGGGTAATGGATTTATTAAGTTTGTCTGTCATGATTGTGTGTGTGTGTGTGTGTGTGTGTATGAGTTTTCTGCATCGTGTGTGTGTGTGTGTGTGTGTCCCAGGTCGTGCGGTCCGCTGAGATCACATGAAAGGAATGAGGCCTGTGACTGATCCACTCCTCCTGAACAAGGGAATTCAACCCCCCCACACACATACACACACACACACATCTGTCTTTGTCTCTTCCCTCGCTAACTAGCATTTGGGGCTTTGTCCTTTGCCTGTCTCTCTCTGTCGTTGTCCCCCCGTCCATCTTTATTTGATGCTCTCTCTCCCCTCTGTCCGTCTCCTTTCCTCTCTCAGTCCCCCTCTCTCTCTCTGTCCTTCTCTCCCTCTCTCTCTCTCTCTGTCTGTCTCTCACTTTCATTATCACTTTCTCTGTGACCCACTTTCTGATCCCCCCCCCCCCCCATCCCCAATTCCCCCATTTCTCTCCTTCCCAAAGTCCCATCTGAAGACATAGTCTACTGAGAGCAAACTAGGGGGGAGAGAGAGGGAGACGTGTGTGTGTGTGTGTGTGTGTGTGTGTGTGTGTGTGTGTGTGTGTGTGTGTGTGCGTGCGTGCCTGCATGCGTGTGTGCATGCGTGTGTGCATGCGTACGGGAGCGCAGGGGAGTCTTTTCTGTTTATGTATAAAATCATCACAGTGATTTCACTGATTTAAATTCATATCCGCAACTGTTTTATTGTTTGGCACATCTGGATGAGTTATCCTGGGGGAGATTGGGAGAGGGACATGGGTGAATGAAAGCAGAAATAAAGACAGAAAGAGAGAAAGAGTGAAAGAGTTGGTGTTGAAGTCCTTGAGCTAGAGTCCGAACCCCTAATTGCTCCCGGTGAGCAGGTTGGTGCCTTGCATGGTGTATGAATGTGTTTGTGAACTGTATGGCATGTTGGTGTACTGACTTGTTCTTTGTTTTACTAACAAGCTTCTGTTCTGTTACTCTTTAGGTGGTTTCCACTGGCTGGCTTACTTGTTGTGCTTTTAGTCATACATTTTTGTCATCTGAAATGTTTTAGTGTTAGCCTAGTTTTAGTCGATTATATCATAAGATTTTAGTCAACAAAATCTACAGTTGATTTAGTCGACTAAAATGTATTTAGGCGAGCCTTGATGGCGTCGCTGATTGTACACTTTGTTGCATACTGAAAATTGACGATCTACCAGCTCTTGTGAGCTTGTAGATCACCTGAACGCAATCAAACATAAAATAAAAAAAACATTTGTTCTACTGGATCTCTTCTCCACTATAGTGCTTCCTTAATATTTTAGTATTAGTCATCATATCTTAGTTTATATTTAATTTTCATTTAGTTTAGGTCAGTGAAAAAAGGTAGTCGATACTACTGTAGTTGTAGTAAACTGCTGATCCCACATTTAGCCTGACAATTTCATTTAGGCATTTATCAGATCTATGCTCTTAAACCAGAGCGACTTACAGAGCAACTTACAGTAAGCAGTCACTATAGTGCTATGTCGACATAAAATGCTACATTACATAAGCTTAGCCTTTGCATACGCCTGTAAGGTCGTCGAGGCTATGACATTTCTTATTTCTTCCCATGATTTTGTAACCCATTTTTTCACCGGTTGCCAATTGCCTAAGCCTGGTCGTTATACTCTCCCTCTGCCAACCCTCCAACCTTGAGAGCCCCGAATTCATGCTTCCTTCAATGCATGAGGAGTGAGCATGCCAGTTCTTTTCACCTGACAGGGGGGGGGTTTCCCCGGTAGGACGTACTGTAGCGCGTGGAAGGAACACGTTATTCCAACCAGTTCCTTTCCCCTCCATCAGGCGCCACGGCAGGGGAGCCACTATATTGTTTTTGTGAGGATACCTACCTTAGGGGACACGGGGAGAACATGCAAACTCCACACAGAAAGGCCCTTTCGCCAACCCCACCTAGGGTATGGGCGCTAAAGACTCGGATGAGGGAACATGAGAGAATTCCCGGCGGGAATCGAACCCGGGACCTTCTAGCTGTAAGGCGACGCCGCGACAGCGATACCGACTGTGCCACTGTGCCCCAGCATGACAGGGTTTTAAAGGAAAATCATAATGCAGGAAGAAAACAATAGGGTTGAAATCAAATCAAGCATGCAAAATGTGGATCGTTATAAGAAAGTTAGCTTCCAGCAGCTCCAGTAATCTCAAACTGAGCAGGGATTTTGATGTGATGCAAAAAGGGGGCGGAGAACAACATTTTGACCACAAGAACCCTATAGTGTGTCATAATGGCCTGCATGGGTGTGATTTGTAAAAACAGAGTCAGGGTGCTGCTATTTGGCATGTTGGCTCACATGGTAACACTCTGCTATACTGTCCTTGATTACACCTGTGAAGGAAGTAGGAAGGGTTGTTCTGTGCCTATTCCAACCCGGTATCCCAGTCACACACGACATATGTCACGTGTCCTGGTTTTCTCCATTAGTATGCCATACGTTTGTCATAAGAGCTTGTAATATCAAACAATTATAAACCATTATAATCCATTACACTGTGTTAAGTGTTGCCAAACAAAGGCTATAAAGACACATTTGCCTGGTCTCTCTCTCTCTCTCTCTCTCTCTCCCTCCCTCCATCAATGGTAGTCCATTAGTATTCTGGGTGTGTTGCCTGCTGCCCGGCCGGCCGCCCGCCACTCACTCCCCAGACAGCGAATCAGCCGGCGTTGATTAATTTCAGCCTATTAGCACCCCTCGTTCCCCTCCCCTGGCTCCGCCCAGGTTAAATCCCTGTGCACACACACACGTGCACACTGGCAGGCGGGGGGGCGCGGCTGGGTGAGCGATGGCACAGGGGCTGCCAGGGCGCCAGTTGTTGTCAGGACGATATTAATGAGTGCACTGCTCTGGTCTTAAGTGTGCGTGTGCGTGTGTGTGTGTGTGTGTGTGTGTGTGTGTGTGTGTGTGTGTGTGTGTGTGTGTGTGTGAACCAGTGGTTCTTTGGAGCATGGGACAGAGTATAATGGCAGGGTGTGTGTGTGTGTTTACGTGTGTTTGTGGTTCTGCTGGGCAAGTGTATCACTTTCAGTTTCAGTCTTATACGTGCATGCATGTCCATCTATGATATGCATGTGTGACACTGTGTGTGTGTGTGTGTGTGTGTGTGTGTGTGTGATACAGCAATGCCACGGCCGGAGGGACGCGCTCTGTGTGTGTGCGTGTGTGTGTGTGTGTGTGTGTGTGTGTGTGTGTGTGTGATACAGCAATGCCACGGCCGGAGGGACGCGCTCTGTGTGTGTGTGTGTGTGTGTGCGCGCGTGCCCGTGTGTGTTCTGTGGAGGCCTGTCCTAGTTTCCTTCCCCTCACCAGGGAGCCAGAGGATCCAAGGACTGACGCACATCACCTGACAGCCTCCCCACTGCTCCATGGCCTGTGTGTGTGTGTGTGTGCGTGCGTGTCTTCGTGTGCATGTGCGCATGTGCGGGTGTGTGTGTGTGTGTGTGTGTGTGCGCGCGTGCGCATGTTAGGGAGGAGAGAGAGAGACTTTGTCTTGATTTGTATGTGTGTGTGTGTGTGTGTGTGTGTGTGTGTGTGTGTGCGTGCGTGCGTATGTTTGTGCACGTGCATGGCATAGTGCAATTTGTATTTGACCACACTTTGTGCCTGTGTGTTATAGAACAACGCAATTTTTGTGTATTGTTCCCTTGAGTTATTTGTGTGCACACAAAGTGTGAATGTGTGTGTGTGTGTGTGTGTGTCTGTGTGTGTGTGTGTGTGTGTGTGTGTGTGTGTGTGTGTGTGTGTTGTGTGTGTGTGGGTGCCTTGGGGCAGAGTTGAGGAAATGGTGTCACATAAAGCTTGGGAGACAACACTGCTAACAGTGCTCTACTTAACCTCCCTATTGGCTGAGGCTATGTACACCAAAAACATAAATTACTGTACCTTCATACAACGGGCCTATTGGCTGAGGCCATGTACACCAAAAACATAAATTACCTTCATACAACGGGTTGTGCGGGGAAGACGTACTATTTGAAATGCAACGGTCCCGGGCTGTGTGAGCATGCATTAAAACGCGTTGCTTTAATGTGTTTGCTTGGCCTGCTAGCTGTGTTGTGTTTTTGAGTGGTGCAGCCACTCCAATGATGAGCAATATCTGTCCCTTGAATGTCTGTATGTATGTCTCTATGTTTAGGGTACCGACAGGTTTGTTTTGTCACCGTTTGTTTTACATCACCATTACTGTACATCACCTAATCAACATGAGTTAGACTCTAATATATTGGCGCCCCTCACTTCACACAGGTGTTATTTTTATATTAGATGTGCTGATGCCTAGATTGTCAATTTCCAATGTTTTGGCTGAAGTTTTGTCATAGCATGCACACAAAACAAAAACTAAACATTTTACTTGTATATGCATAAAAAACGATTAAAATAAATCTACAAGCTCACAATGTGTCGCAATGCATCTCATTGTAACTAGTGAGTGTATTTTTTGAAGATTTCTGCATGTATGTACATACAGATAGATAGATAGATAGATAGATAGATAGAGTTTTTATTAAAGTGTCCTACATCATAAGATGCCCAGCCTGCACGGGCTTACAAGACACTCACAAAATTGTACATATATAATGATACATAATATACACAAATAGACAGTTACTCATGGATACATCGTTCGCCAACGTAACTGCCATGCCTTCTCTATGAATTTTCCAAAAACAAAAACTTCATTACATACATATGCCATGTTGAAATTGGTTAAAAACCGGGATACATCGGCTGCAGTGCATAGTTGCCGATATTGATGTTGTTAAAAAGAAGCACAGGTTGACTTTTTTCAGCTGAGAACTTATCAGGGAAGCGTATACACCTGTACTGTATGGTTACAGAGCGGTACATTATGTGATTGGACAACCTTGACATTGGCCCAGGGCCATACCAACCTTGATCTGTACTGTAGCACAGTATAGCCCCGGGTTATAGAGTTTACAGTGTAGAACGTGGCCCTGCAGGGCTAACTGTCTGTTGCCAGGGTGAAAAGTTACCAGCATTGCCCAAGGCGTACTTTAGGAAACCTGCAGAACATTCTCTCTTATCCAGCTGACCATGGGATTAGATGGTAACATGTCTGTGTGCCAGCGTGGGGATCCCTTCCTTTTCACTTGTGCTTACAGGAAGTGAATTGAAGTCACTCACGACGACTGTAAAGTAAGACCAAGGGGCTAGTCTCGCGTTACCAGACTGTTGCCTCCCGCAATTTCCAAATGCTTTCATCGTCACGGTCTGGAGCGACGGAAGAGCTGTCATGAGTAAACTATAGTCTCCTCGCCACTTCCGTTTCGTCTTTACAGTCGCGCACATTTATCCTAATATAAATAGAAATCATCTAAGCATATATAGCTTGCTGCTTAGCAGAAAAGGAAATTAAAAAATAAGCTCTAAAGATATTTTAACGGAAATGGCAGCTTGCTTCCTTACTCGGATTTGGGGAGCTGTAGTTCCAGAGTCTATATAGCATTGGTAGATTGTGGAATAATGTCTGGCTACATGAGACTACCAACGGAATAATGTCTGGCTACATGAGACTACCAAGGGAATAATGTCTGGCTACATGAGACTACCAAGGGAATAATGTCTGGCTACATGAGACTACCAAGGGAATAATGTCTGGCTACATGAGACTACCAAGGGAATAATGTCTGGCTACATGAGACTACCAAGGGAATAATGTCTGGCTACATGAGACTACCAAGGGAATAATGTCTGGCTACATGAGACTACCAAGGGGAAAACGCCCTGCGTTGGAATTGAAGCTCCCTTCCGGGTTTTCGTTCAGCCTGCTGTTCCTATGAATGGCCAGCAGATTCATTACATTTGTTCAACTAGCCTATCGACACGTTGTAAGCTTGTAGATTGGCTATTTGAACTTTTGTTGTTTTTCAAAAACGTAAAAAGAAGTTTAGGGATAAGGGGTAACACACTGGCAAAAATAGGCCCCTTTATGTTTTCAATAGTTTATTTATAGTTTAAAGTTTTTTTTTTAATCATGATTTTGAACATGGGATGTTGTTGTCCTCTTTGCAATGGTTGTGTACTGAACACGTTTCAGGGGCCCAGTCTTCATATTGTGACATACACTACATTAGGGGTCCGTTGACATTGTTCTACAAAACTAAATCATTTGATGACTTCTCTTTGGACAGATTGTGTGGACAAATTGTCAGACCTGTAAGATCGAGTTGTTCCGATACGGCTATAGTTTTGGAAAAGCTGCCGATAAAAAATATCTCTATGGTGCAGACCTCACCATGTTTGCAGGGAAGGAAACAAAATTATTTGTCAAAATGGGTGCAAAATGGCGTGTGGTCTGAAGTTGAGCCATTGTGGTTAACTTTACAAGTTTTAAATAAAAGCCGTCTATTTTCAGAAGGTGAAGGGTCACATTTACTGATTCGAGGAATATCCATAATCCCACATTTCAAATTTCCCACGACGACTTCAATCCGCCAAACGGTCCATACCTTATGAGAGACTGATAGCATATTCATAATCACACCCAGGACCGCCGGAGCACAGGCAGGTCCGGGGTGCTTTATTAAAAAAACTGTCATGAATATCTCATAGACTGCTAATGCAGTGTGATCCATTAGGATCCTAACACATTAAAGTTTCACAAGTCCTTTCAGACCAGCGGGGGGGGGGGGGGGGGTGGAGAGAGAGAGAGAGAGATGTGTCAATAACTTTATGACATACCATATATGTGAATATCTGGCTGATACTGTCGGTTCAATCAAATTGAAGTACAAAAGGAAAGTCTGTGAACCTGGCCTGTGCAATTCAGAAAGCTGCAAGATTGAGTCATAGCATAAAATCAAGATGTCATCACTATTCTTATAAGGAATAAGGTTTAATGTATGTTCGAGATAGATTTTCTCCATGTTGTTCTCAAATTCATTAAAACTCTTTCAATGCCAGGGGGCGGTAAATGTGGTAGGTAGCAGGTCCCAGACCGAATTTGCGAGCTTGTTGTTTTGGCTGAAAGTGAAACTACTCAAGCCCCCCCCCCCCCCCCCCCGCAGAGTGTTTTGATTAGCGGGAGGCTGAATTCATGTTTTATTAGGCGCCGATCATGCTTATTTCATCTTATTATGAGCCACAATGTCAATAAAGACGGCGTGCATGCGTCCACACAGAGATTTTTGCGGGGGGAGGGGGATTGGGTTGCGATTTTTGCGTGGATGCTATAGTGGTGGCTAGCAACAAATCAAATATTGTTCTCTCGGTATGGCTATCTGGACAAAGGTAGATTAATCTCGTTATCTCTGGCATGGCGTTGAAACAGGCAATAGGAATAGAATGGGATACTGTAGTGCAGTAGGTTAAGGTGAAGCTACACTATGTTTTATGTTGTCTACGTCTCTCAATGGAGAGCAGCAACTCAAAAGATGGTGGAAATCTCACGAGCATCCTATGGTTGCTCACAGTGGCCGAGAGTGTATTGCTGGGACAGAGAAAGGGTCGATAATTAATTAGCCTACTAGATTCTCTCCTGATTTGTCTCTCTGAAAAAAGCAATTTCAGTATGAAGTTTTGGGGAATATTGTGTGGATCCAGTATTTAGTTCAGTGACCATGGAGCTAAAGAATGGTCTACTCTAGAAGCTGTGTTCACGCTCATTCTTCCATTGGAATGAATTGACTCCAACCTCGTCAGCTTGCAGATCAGCTATATATTTTCACAATATTTATCTGTGGAACAGATATTTTAATCGCTGAACTCCTACATTCCAAGTACTTGTCAGGGTGGGGCGTCCCCATTTTCAATATCATTTTGGGGGTGGCCTGAAAAGGATGAGAAGCACTGCTCTATACCATATAGCCTACTGATCGGACCAAATACAATTGTATTCATGTCAATAAGTCCCTAGACTGGAACCTATCCTTTTTTTTTTGCATAGGCAGCTCCCGGGCAGGGTCCGCCGGGGGAAACTAGACACAGCTGCTGGACATGAGACTAATTAATTAAAGCGACAGAGAGAGAGAGGAGTGTGTGTATGTGTGTGTGTGTGTGTGTGTGTGTGTGTGTGTGTGTGTGTGTGTGTGTGTGTGTGTGTCAATTTAACAAAGGTGCAGACGATCAGCAATCAGCAGAGAGTGAGCGATGTTTGCGCTACTGTATGCCGAATTGAAGTGGACTCGGCCCCAGCCTTTTTTTTCTCTCCCTGGAAATAAAAACGTCTGGATTTCCGAGGCTAATAAGTCCCAGATTCAAGGTCAGAGTTAAGGTTATGCATGTTATGAATGTAAACTTATATGCATGTAATCTCATGTTGTTCTTGTTTCTCCTGGAGTGATATATTTTAATGCCCCTATATATAAAAGTCCTCACAAGTATATTTGTGTGTGTGTGTGTGTGTGTGTGTGTGTGTGTGTGTGTGTGTGTGTGTGTGTGTGTGTGTGTGTGTGTGTGTGTGTGTGTGTGTGTGTTCAATAATTCAGTATCTCTAATCTTCTCTCATTGTCCATCGGGGCCTTGTGGCTGAGTGGTGGTCTGAAGGCTGACCCCCCATTCTCTCTCTCTCTCCCTCTCTCCCCCTCTGGTAATATATGTATTGCTGACGTGTGTGTTTGAAGTAACAAGTACTCCTTCTAGTAGTTCATATGCTTTACCCCCCCTCTCTCTCTGTCTCTCTCCATTCCTTTGTAGTGCTGACCTACGAGTTTGGCCTCGTCTCTCTAGATGCCTACCTCCCACCTGGAATGGACTGCGTGTGGCAGTGTCAAGGTGTGTGTGTGTGTGTGTGTGTGTGTGTGTGTGTTGCCGAGTCAGCACTGGTGTTATATTGATGAGGGGTCGTGACCCCATGGCCTGGACTACACTTGTCTTCATCTGACTGATTATATATTAACACCACGCACGCACGCACGCACGCACGCACGCACGCACGCACGCACGCACGCACACAGTGCTGTGACCCTTGGTAGCGGAGAGAGTTGTTCTCCCTCTGGCTGTTGTGACCTCACACAGCTCATTAATACATGACATATCATTCAACACACACGCACGCACACGCGCGCACACACACACACACACACACACACACACACGCTCAACATTTTGTTGCCCCATTTTGGTTTTCTTTACTCGGTCTCCTATCCTCTTTCTCTTATTTTTGGGAAAGCTCAGCACAATCCAAACCGAAATCTGCACATGTGTTCATTTTAAAGCAGTGTACTACAGCAGGAGAGTCTCCAGAGAGACCTAAAATCACACATTAGCGTT
Organism: Protomyctophum bolini; assembly: GCF_963924005.1. Classification (NCBI taxonomy): domain Eukaryota; kingdom Metazoa; phylum Chordata; class Actinopteri; order Myctophiformes; family Myctophidae; genus Protomyctophum; species Protomyctophum bolini. The sequence goes on from NC_137865.1 coordinate 37,908,801, forward strand.
TAAATAAAATTTACTTTTCCATATCTTGTTTTGCGGCAGGCCCATTTCTGCCAACTACAACTATTTGTGCGTGCGTGCGTGCGTTTTCTTATTTCATTCATGCACAATTGTTCATATACATAACTTATATACATATATATAACTTATATTAAAACGACTTTACAAGATTTCTCAATGTTGACACTATATCTACATACTTGCACAGTCAGTGTCTGTGCATAACAATAGGGAAGCATACAAATAAAATACTATTTCAAAAGCAATGACGCCTACTCGCCTTATGAAACAAGAGTTCAAGGGATAAATTATATAACAATAGTTCAAAGGAGAAGAGAAAAACAATAGGAGGTGAGTTGAGCATGAGACCAGATGCCGGATTTTTTTTTGTATGCCCAAGATGGCAACAAAGTATCACCATAATCAAGGATGGTGGTCCTTTATTGGCCAATTAAGGGTTCCCACCGACACACACATGCCGATTTGCTCAGACACATCACATAAATTCTCCATTAATAGTCAATGGCATTTAATATTTGTGTTCAGACAACACAAACATTAAACACTATAGCTGTTTATAGGAGGGGCTAGTGCCCCTCCAAAATAATAAGAATAATAAGAATTAAATCAACCTCTTCCATTTTCATCTCCAGAGCTTCATTTTATCAAATTGATTGGAAGTGAGCTTATCACTTCCAACATGAGGCTGTCATCTCTGTGTTTGTAAAAAATAAAAAAATAAAACACACACAAACATGAATTTATTTAACTGCATGGTGTCCCAATGTTGGGCAAATTTTCCAAAAAGTCTTCATTGTTCGAAATGTTTCAAAAGTTTTCCACCAGTGAAAATATCTGACCTACAAAGCTCACTGTTTGAGTGTACAGATCAGCTATTTGATGATGCATAATGGAGCTAAAGGGTTGAAGTAAATGTATGTAAATTAAGCTTGACAACAGAAAGGGTATGTGTGCTCTACCCAAAAACCCAAAAGATCCGTACATATGATACTGAAATCCTGCCCATAGACAATGACGGAGGGGTGCCCTCTCTACCGAAGGTATTGAGCCACGGAGACACCACCTATTGCCATATCGAGCGTTAACATACCAGGTAATTACCCAGTATGTATAACTATTTACTGTATAATCTCCTGGTAATTACATGGAACTTACCATGGTAAAATGCACACTGCCGATGGCACACGCACGCACGCACGCATGCACGCACACACACACAAAGGCGATGCGTAGATTAACCCATTTAGAACTGATCTGCTATTTTTCAATAGCTAAAGTATAACCTAATGCTAACCAAAGGGGTTCGGATAAACATGCGTGCCTCGCACACACGCGCACACCTGGTGGGGGTCTTGGGTTGCAACACATCGGTGCATTAATGCATACACATAACTTAAACACATTCCACATAACCAATTAGAGAAAAGGTCATCCTCATTCTAGCCAATTAAAATAAGTGTGATCAGGTGGTACACGCAGAGTGGTTGATGTGATCTTTGTGTTGATTAATGGGACACTGGATCTGAGGTGTGTGTGTGTTCCAGTGAGCCGCCCCAGGCAGGTGGGGGATAGGTGGGGGTCCCCGGGGGGTCCCCGGAACATCCAGACCCCCTGGAACGTGCCCAGACAGAGACATGCGGACGAACCGACGGATGGACATAGCTCCGTAATGGAGTGGAAGCACCGCTCAAAAAACAAATTAAAATAAATAAACCCGATTCATTACCTGCAGGTCTATTACGTGTATAGGAGCATCTCTGTTGTATGAGTGTCTTTGTGGGGAAACAGTCAATATTCCCTCCTTGTCTGAAAAGGAACTCTTATAATGGCTTCGTCTGGATCAATAACAGCTTTGTCAGCTCTGTTTTGTGTCACTCGAAGCTTAGCTCGGTATAAAGAACTTTGGGCTTGGCTTCTGGGCCTTCGTCGGTTGTAGCTGTCCTGGGTTAATGTTTTGTTTCTAGTTCGTTAACTCGTGTGATGTTTGAAGCATCCCAAACACAAGTTCTATCGAGTGCACCTCCATATACTGTAGGGTCCATGTATCGAGTGCATGGACCCTATATTGTAAACAAGTGTAATGCTTTATGTTATGGTGTCGTCCACAGTTAACAGTTTTTTATTGAGTTGTGCTTGAAATGTACTGTAATTCTCCAATCCAATAAATACTTCAATCAATCAAATAAATCAAACCACACACAAGGGCAGCTGTTTTAGTGTTTAATTGGTTTTGATAAAAAACTTCACGATGGAGCTAGCGAGAGGCATGTCCTATAACGGCTCATTGCTCGATGCTAGCCTGGAAACCTGGATAATAATTATCTCGTCACATTTGGTCTGGCACTGCTCAGTTGTGATTGGATTTCACTCCCTCCAAAGTAGTGAGGGACCATCATGGCCCAGTATTATCACCATTATTTTATTTGCCCTTTGGAAATGCAGGTTTCACACAGAGATTCCAGACTATAATATGTACGCAGTGATATTCTGGTCAAGCCAGGCTAGCTAGCACGATGCCGCTGTATTTGTTACTGCAGCCATGTCAAGGTTTTCATTTTTCTGTATTTGTCCTTTTGGGGGCGCTCTAAGTGTGTTGTATGTGTTGAGGGATCTCAATTAGGTGTCTTTGTTGCATCTGTGCTTCTGGTAATTAAGCTTGTTGGTTACACCTGTTGTGAGTGAGAGAGGGCAGAAGTCTCATTACATTGAAGGAGAGTGCAGATCACATGAGAAAGAGCTCTGTACAAAAGGAAGAAAGCAGTTGGAAGGAAGAAAGCAAACTAGGAGAATTAAAGTGAACGAAGTAAAGTGAACTATAAAATGTAAAGCAGAAGAAAGTAAAGTTAAGTACAAGAAATGAAGTAAAGTAAAATAGAGAAAAGAAGAGAAAACAAAAAGGTTTTTCAAGATAGACTGAAGGTTCCAAGTCTACTCCCCCCATTCATGTGCAAGCAGGCAAAGTGGTCAGTATTGTTTGTTTGTAAGCCTTATTGTAAAAGTCATGTATTATATTATTATGAATGTAATTGTATGAACGTCCATGTTAATGTTTTGTTTGTTGTCTGGTTTTTGTATGTCAGTTCTATGTTTACAGCACAGTGTTTTCAGCATGGTGTTAATATCTAAAAAAATAACTCAGAGTCTCGTGCGATGGATGGGTGGCACAGTATTTCTACCACAGTAAAAGGAGAATAATTGAATAATTGAGGAGGTCAAAAGGAACAACCTGACTGCCGTGTTGTGTTTTATCGACTTCAAAAAAGCATTTGACTCAATACACAGAGGAACGATGATGAAGATCCTTAAGGCCTACGGTGTCCCTCCCAACTTACTCCGGGCAATAGAAACCATGTACGCAGGAACAAGGGCCAAGGTGTTGACTCCAGATGGCAACAGTGAGGAGTTTAACATCGTGGCTGGAGTACTGCAAGGAGACACCCTAGCCCCCTTCCTCTTCGTCATAGTCCTGGACTACGCGTTGAGGAAGGCCATCAATGGACGAGAGCAGGACCTTGGCCTCACCATAACACCAAGGAGGTCGAGGCGACACCCAACAGTAGTCCTGACAGACTTGGACTACGCGGACGACATCAGCCTGCTCTCTGACCACGTGGAACAAGCGCAGGAGCTCCTGACCAGAGTGGAGTCAGAATGTGCCAAGGTTGGCCTCCGGCTGAATGCCAAGAAAACTCAAGTTATCACTTATAACATCCCATCAGAGCATCCACCTCTAACAACAACAGAAGGCACTGCTTTGAAGGAAGTCAATGACTTCAAGTACCTGGGCTCATGGGTCAACTCCACCGAACAAGACCTGAAAGTGAGGAAGGCCCTTGCATGGAGGGCCCTAAACGGCATGGCCAGCGTATGGAACTCCAACCTCCCCCGTCAAACCAAACTAAGCTTCTTCTACGCAACGGTAGAGTCCGTTCTCCTATATGGCAGTGAATGCTGGACCTTGAAGCCAACCCTGCAGAAGTCTCTCGATGGGTGCTACACCAGAATGTTGCGGGCAGTACTCAACATCAATAAGAGCACACATGTTACAAACACTACTCTGTATGATGGAATGCCAAGGGTGACCCAGAAAATAGCAGCCAGGAGAATGAGACTAGCAGGACACTGCCAAAGACACCAAGAGCTGCCAGCCAGTAAACTAGTGCTGTGGGAAGCAACGCACGGGCACCGGTCACGAGGACGTCCAACGCTAACATACGTGGATGTACTCAAGAACGACGCAGGAGCGCAAAGTACCAACGAACTGGTCAGATGTATGGAGAACCGGGATGACTGGAAACGACGATGGAGGGCTCGTCTGAGGACGACCTAGAGAGAGAGAATTATATGGATGACTATATGGACAACAAGCACGCTCATATTATATACATTACCGTGATGCCACTTTTATCCTGTTGTTGTAGTACCTACCATTATTCAGATAACGATGCTTGTTTCCTGTGTGCATGTTCTCCCTCTATGATGTCGGAGAGTTGCGTTTCTCAGTTTTGATTTGATGTTTATTCATGATGATGATTTTTATTGGGGCTGGGGGTTGTTAACATTACTGTTACGGGGTAGCAAAAGCACAGCAGTGGTCAAAGATTTGCATGGTGGGTCCGACACTGTGGGAGACTTCTAAGAAAGACCATCACTGTATGAAGAACGGACCTGTGGAGACTGAGAGGTGACAATAGGCATGCACAACATGCGCGTGCGTGCGTGAGTCCGTGCGTGCGCACTTGTTTAGTCTTGTTTAGTCCTCACCACAGTGACCACACATGCGTGCATGCACGCACACACGTGTGGTCACTGTGGACTAAACAAGACCTGTGACAGTGATTCATGTTTTTGTGTTTGTTTTCAGATACTAAAGCAGGGAGAATGTAGCAGCAGGCACGTGCTCCCGTTTGTGGTCGTTTTGAATAATATCAAAGGGAGACCAAGGCTGATGAAATTGACCACCTACAGATGCTTCCGTACAGGTAGAACACTGACATCTTAACGTCCATACTGTCTCAGCATGTAGAGTGAACGCAGAACAGTGCGACTGCTTACATGGACCGTCTGATGTACTGTGCGTGTGTGAGTTAGCTTGAAGCGAATGAGAAACAGACAGACTATTTAGTGGGAGTATATAGAATTAACTATTAGCGAATTAATGGAGGGGTTTGGGCAGAGATGATAAGAAATAGCCTCCTGCTTTCTCTGTCTGTAATGAACTACACATACATACATACATAACAGTGATAGTATGCTATGTTATAGGCCAGCTGACAATGTATCTATAATAAATAGTATCCCACAGGACCCACACCTATGTGGACATACGTAGGCCCACTAAAGAAATGTGTGGGGGGGAGAGCTCATTCATTTTACATTCACAAATGAGAGCTTGCTTATAGGGATGTCCCGATCATGTTTTTTTGCTCCCGATCCGATCACGATCGTTTGACTTTGACATACCGATTTTTCCCGATCCGATATTTATATTTTATAGAACACGTTTATGCCATATCACAATAGTACAATATCCCAAATCACAGACAATATCCATTCTAGATATGGATATAATATATATAATATCCGATTCTGATCATTTGAAAATGACGGCCCTGATTCCCGATCACCGGGACAACCCTACTGTATTTGCTGCAGCTGGCATCGATGACTGAGTCATTCTTGTTTCTCCTTTCTTTTACGATTTCATTGAGCTTTAATTGGCTCAGCGAGGATTCAGCGGTCCTCTGATGACATGGCTCTGAGGACAAACTCACTCGTTAATCCCCACCTCAAATCTAATGACTTGGTTATGTGTGTGTGAGAGAAGATGCTCATTATCAATGAGCTTTTAGTGTTGAGGTGCCCCCTTCACATCTACAGTACAGTATGTGCATTATGTTAAACTTTAACATAATGCAATGTATGCAATCAGTATATGGGGGGACTGATGCCTTCAACAGTCCCCCCATCTACTGTATGTGCATTAACGTATGTTAAAGGCATCAATCGCCCCCTCATGTCAAATACTTTTTTCTTTGTCATTTACAAGCGCGACACTCTCTTTCTCAGCGTGCTTCGACAGGACGGCTCAATTTGACGGCTGAATCTCTAATGAGGGTGATTAGAGAGCTTAATTGAACGACTTAAGCCGGTTCCTGCTACACGGCCTGAGGGAAGGAGACGGAGATTAATGGGAGGGAGAAAATTCGGCAAATGTGAGAAGAGACGAGAGAGGTTTTTTTTCTTCTTCTTCTTCTTTTTTTTAGGACTGCATGGGAGAGGTGGTGTGGGGAGTCAACATTGTGACAAAGTGATGGAGAAAGAGAGACCAAACAAGGAGAGATGAGAGGGTAAAAAAAGAAGCGAGAGAGGGACGAAAAGGAGAGGGGGTGGTGTGGGTGGACGTATCCGTACGGTCCAACCAGTGGGAAGGCGCTGGTTGCCGAGGCGATGGGAGATGTGAGCCAGTGATTAACGGGCGTCGTGCGAAGCGGGCCGTTAAACGGTGTGGGATTAGAAGCCTTGCGGCTGGCAGCGGCCCACCGGTTCAGCCAGTAGCACCACACTGGCACCGCCCCGCTTGGCATGACCTCCGTGACTTAGCCACGCTTTTATCTGACAGAGGGGGAGAGAGAGAGAGAGAGAGAGAGGGGGAAGAAGGGAACGGGTGAGTGGAGAAAGACGAGGGAGGGAGGGTGGTCGGAGAACGACAGAGGTGGGCAGATAATTGTGGAAAATATCAACAGATATTTTCGCCGCTTCCCGCTGCGCTCGGCAATGACGGCCACAGATAGCCGCGTGTGATTGGAACGCACGATAATGATTTATCGTGTGGGAGCTCACACGCGTGCACACGCACACACGCACCCCCAGAGCACACTATATGCTAATACAGGGGCACAGACTATTTCTTATTTATTTTTGCTTTTTAATACAGAGGGAAATAAATTACCTTCATTGTTATGTGTGTGTGGGTGTCCGTCTCTGCTCCTTTGTGCTTCCGAGATTCTGTCTTTCATTTGAGACCTCCGCGATCTCACAGACAGGTGTCTGCCTCCGCACCTCAGGTGGCGTGTACATGCGTACGTGTGTGTGTCTGTCTGTGCTGGGCGAGTTAGTGTGTTTTTCTGCTGCTATCGTTGACTTTATGTCTTCTGTTCACGGGTCATGAAACCAGTAGGCCTACGTGTGTTTAATACCATCAGCTGTGCTGTTCTGCTTGCTTTATTAGGATGCTGGATATGAATGTTAATTCTACCGATGAGTTCTACTGTATTTCGTCCTCATGTTTCAGTATCACTAATTTAATTCAAATCAATCTAATCTGTATTAAGAGGAGAACACATTAAGCCACGGGGGGGGGGGGGGGGTCTGTCTGTCTCTCTCTCTCTCTCTCTCTCTCTCTCTCTCTCTCTCTCTCTCTCAGGCATCCATCCATCCATTCAGGGAGCACCATGAACCAACAGCCTCCATGACTTCATGGAAACCAACGGTGACAGCATGATCCCCATTCTGCCGCTCGCTCACAAGGCCTTCAAGTTCATCATATACACACCAGGTGAGTGCATGTAAGTATGTGTGCACGCACGCACGCACACGTGCGTCTACGGTGACATTAAGGTATATTTGTAATATCTGTGTGTCAAGATGCTGCTGCGACATGTCAAGTACACAATGTACACATAATCATCTGCAGCTATTGGCTCAAGTGCTCTCTCTGTCGCACGCACGCACGCACGCACGCACGCACACACGCACGCACGCACGCACGCACACACGCACGCACGCACGCACGCATGTAGCCGTGGATGTGTAAAGGATATACAACCTTTAGACTGAGGTTGACAGAGTGACAAGGTGGCACTGAGTTTTTCTGAGAAGGCTATAGGAGGGACCCTTTTGACCGAGGAGGAAGAGGAGGGGGTATTGGGGGTTCAACATGGTAGAGGTGAGAGGGAGGCTAGTGGAGTCATGTCTGCACTACAATTGAACCACTTAAACCCTGTATAATAGTTGACCGAAGTCCCCCAGGTGTCTATACTTGTCCTTTTTGCTCCCTTTGGAGACAATTTGTCTGTGGTGAATGAACTTTGCAGCTTATGAGTTGGAATCGAAGATACCAAACAAACTATTCCTATAAATTATAGTACTGTACCCGGGTACCAAGGGTTATATTGGGTAGGCCCTAAATACCAGGGAAGTATTTGAGGTAATACTGGTCCGGTTGGATCAGAAACCCAAAAATGGTATGGCTCACACTCACAGGCTAGGGTGAAAGATAAGGGAGTGATTGAAGTTACTGTATGGTGTTCTAAAGTGTTTTATGTAATCTTTAGCAGGCAGGTCCAATTCATGATGTTGTAGATGAACATGACATGTGGTTGATAAGAAACCAATTTTGCTTTGAATCCTGCACCTGACAAATGAGTATATAAAAATAACATATATAAACATAAAACATAAACATAAAATAATAACATATATATATATGAAAAAAACACCACTAAAATTAAACAAAAACTAAGCGTTGTCACAAAAATCCTATCAAACCCGTTCTAAAAAACGAACTGGATTAAAAAACAAGTAACTAAAACCAAACTATAATGAAAACTCCAAAACTATTCTAACCTTGACAGGGATTGAACCTGTGACTTTCAGGTCGCCGCCCCGTCTCTAAACGGCGGTTCCCCTCCCTGAGATCCAACTGGCCTGCCCATACAAGAACAATAATAATGTCAACGACCTCTCTGAGACAGAGAGAGAGAGAGAGAGAGATGGGCCAATGTCACTCAGAGGTGACGTATCTGCCCCTCGTGTGTCGGAACTTAACCAGGGGTCGAGAGGTCGCCAGTGGGAGGGATGATACCTATGGACAGAGAGTAAAGGTCAGAGGTCGCAGAGGAAGAGCAGGAGGTGAGGTGACATGCACTTTGCTGTGACCATAGGTGACCATTTAGAGTGATAGGGAGGTGTGTGTGTGTGTGTGTGTGTGTGTGTGTGTGTGTGTGTGTGTGTGTGTGTGTGTGTGTGTGTGTGTGTGCGCGTCAGGGGGGGGGGGGGGTACAATGAGGGGAGGACTTGATGACAAGGTGACCTGGATGCGTCATACTACGCTAACCATGAGAGAGAGAGGGGGAGAGAGGGAGAACGGACCTTTACTCAGTGCTTCACTGCTTGTTCATGTCATGGCCTGGCGGCTTTAGACAATGAAGAGAATTCAACATTGGAAGTTAATAATAATTATTGTCCCGAAGGATATTCATCTTCAGTCTATTCAAAACACCCACAACAAAACCCATATCACAGAAAAACATATCACAGAGACAATACAAAACATGAGGTTGTTCTGCACACAGAACAGAACCATCCTATCGGCGAGGCAGTTTGTTTAATGTCGTGATGGCTGAGGGTGCAAAACTCCTACTACCTTTTTCCACATTAATGTTATGTATCTTTGCCATGCACCGTCACACGCCCGTCTCGGGTCGATTCGGGTGAGGATAGTATGGATGGCAAAGCATGCAGCTGTGCATCCTCCCACCAGACAGAACCAAATAATGATGGTGATTTTATAATACTTGTCACATCTGTTCACTAACAATAAACAGGCTCAAAAAGTAAATTTCCTTGTAGATCTTTTCAACTCAATGTCCAGTGCCCCTCTTCGACACAGGAAATGGTTTGGCCCAATTTGGCCCCAATCATTGGTTGCAGGTGTGGTTCCTCGCAAACATTTAAAATCCTGAACCCCATTTTGATTGTTTTAGATCCTTGAGCAGAGCTATGGTGAGAGAGCTGATTGCATGTGATTTATTTCTTAGAGTTTTCTTAACAAAGAACCTTGAAGTTTATGGTTTGTTGTTTCTGTTTGTCCATAAACTACCTACAGTATGGGGTGGCGGCGGTGTCTCAGGGGTAGAGTGGCCGGATGGTAACCTCAAGGTTGCCATTTCGAACCCGGGCTCCCCCAGAGTTAGTGTCGAAGTATCCTTGAGTAAGACACTAAACCCGTAATTGCTCCTGATGTGCTGGTTGGTGCCTTGCATGGTTTCCTCTGTCATCGGTGTATGAATGTGTGTGGGTGAATGTAATTCACAATCTATGTAAAGCCCAAGGAGCTATATAAATGCATCATTTACCGTGTACCATTGATAGGCAGAACAGAACCTGGACAGTGACTGTGTACTGTCACAGGAATAGAAGGCAGAAACAACGTCAAGACACTTACAGTAGGCCTATAGTCTTATAGTGGCCTTCCTGTACAATCTTTGCCAATCAACTTAAGCGACTTAAAGCACTACATGTTCATTTTGTATAAGAATCATTAGCTACTACTGTATGCTGTTTGTGGTGTGTGCCTGCTCCTCTGCTGCAGCATGTTTGACGGCATTCAGATTATAAGCCTGCGGTACGACAAATTGTTAACTTCAGTGATGTCTCGTGGTGTGCAATCATGTTACGTCTGTTGCCTGCCACAGTGAGTTACAGCGGACAGGGACAATGCATACTGACAAACTTTGTTCTAAATTAGATGGCCTGGCCTTCTGTCACGCTGACAATATCACACTAAGGTGAAGTGAGGGGAGCCTGGTAATGTTTGTTTAAAGTGCTCTAAACTGGAGGCTCAGTGAAGCAGACCAGTCATCTTAGGCATTTTATTTACCTTGAAAAGTGCATTAAACAGTGCAAGCCGGTGACAAATATTTTTTTTTATAATACTGGCCAAAACAACGTTCCAAAAAATAATAAACAATAATAAACTTTTAGCGGCCCTCAAAAAGTAGCGACAAACAAAGTGGAGAAGAGCGCGAGACATGCCGAGAAGGAGGGAACGGAGAGGATGGAACAGAAGGGACGGGGTAAAGGATTTAGGAAAGGCTTTAGGAAACCCAGCAGTTGGACAGACTGACGGAGGGGATCAGTGGGCCGCCAGTTAAGTGGGATGGATCAGGTAAAAATCGTAGACGACACAAGCACCTGTCATGTCACACACTCTGCAGAAGGTCACTAGAGGGAGAGACGCGGGGAGGGAGGGAGTGAGGGAGGGAAGGTGGGGAGACGGAGAGCTGTCATGTCTGCAGCACCTCAGCTGTGATCCGGAGATCAGCGGTGCGGGTCCGTGTCGATGAGATGAGGAGAGAGGCAAGCGAGAGGTGAGGTGGCATTTCCACCCTGACACGTCCTGAACTTCTCAGCGTGTCGAGAGGTCGGCAGACGAGGACGTGAGAGAGGAAAACCTGCCGCGGTCGAGGCGACACGTACAACCTGTCATGTCACCCCTTTAGCTGGGGTCAACAGGTCGCTGTTTTAGCTGTAGAGAGAGACGGGCTGGAGGAAGGACGGAGGGAGGGAGGGAGGAGGAGGGGGGAGAGAGGGAGGGGGAGGGAGGGAGGGAGGGATGGTGTACTGTAAATGACACCGCCAGACAGGCGACATGTGTGTAAATGCGTGAATAGCAATCTGGTCACGGTGAGGAGAGTAAACAACGGCGTTGAGGTGTTCTCGCTGTGTGGGGCCGGACGATACACACTGCCAATTACAAGACAATAATTGAAAGAATATGACGATTGGACTGGACTGTACTGTATTTCTCAAAACAAACCTGATGACCTGATGAAGATCCACAACAGGATCGAAATGTTGTCTGAAATAAAGATTTATGTTTGTACCTATCCTGGTGTGCAGGCTGCCGGGCTTTATACATCTTTAAACTCAAAACATACAGACCCCCAAATAATCACCAGGTCCTAATAAAAAGCTGTTGAAGAAACACTAAATGCAGTCATTTTCAGGTTACCTAGACATTTTGCATTTGTTAAAGACTTTTCCTTTTGATTTAGGTGAATATTTGCACCCGCTGCCCCTTCTGTGTCCCTTTCAGCCTCTGTGTCCCTGGCAGCATCCTCTCAGAGGGAGCAGTGCTGCGTCTCGACGCTGACACTGCAGTCCGATCAATTATTCCACATTACCCACACTCTTTCTCTCTTTATCTCTGTGTCTTTCCGTCTTTTCTCCCTTTCATTACCGTCAGAGGCTCTGCAGGAAGTGCTATGTCTTTGTGACGTCGGTTGACCAATCAGATTCACAAGTGGAGCCACTCCTACGTTGGCCTCCCGCGTTGGAGTCGCGCTGCTGCGGGACTGGCATCTCGTGTTGCCACAGAAACACCAGCGCATTCATCATGTCTAGCCGCATGACACCTCCCACTGCATTACTGCTGGTATGAACTCATTACAGGGTCAAATAGTAGACCACTATTTTACTAACTACTACAGGTAAACGACAATAAAAATGCTTATCTTGGCTTCTAGCAAATGTATCTCTGTTTTAAGTAGCTCTGTAAAATACAATGCAAACTTTCCTTCCAACTAAACTACTCTGTATAGTTAAGGAAGGGTCCTAAAAATGTAGCACCTATCACTGGCCATTCTGCAGTTAGTTACTTTATTGACACAAATGTATAAAACATTGGGTCCAAACAATAATAAAAAAACCCATGAATCAAAAACTTTAAAAAGGTACAATACATTAAAATATACAATACACAGAAACCCTTTACAACAGGAGCTTTCTATTGCTCCACAAGTGACAGGCAGGCATGTAGCATAATATGCTCTCTCCGTTAGTGCCCACAAAGAGTGAGCTCAAATCAATACCCTCATGTCCATATTTCTCTCTGATATCTTGTGTGAGGGGACAAACCAGTAAGTGCTGTTCGTTTTGTATACCAGTCTCACATTGGCAAAACCGCTGTTCAGGTGGTATGCGGCTCCATCTTCCCATTTCCACACGCAGTCTATGAGCGGACAACCGAAACTGTGTAAAGGTTATCCTCAAATAGTCCTCAATGTAAGGTGTACTGCTGGTGCTGGTATATGTAGAGTGGGTGAACAGATAGATCTGGGTTGATGGCTTGGTATGTCTTATATCTTGTTCCCTCTTTGGATTGTAATTTATGAATCATGTCCCTTCGGTCACTCTCAATATGATCTTGTTTTTCCATTATCTCAGATAAATGAGAATACATGACTTGGTTCTCATTTTTCAGCAATTGAAGAACATACCACAAGGGGTCATCAAGCATGCCACTCCGCTGCTGTATGTTGGTGAAGAACCTGGCTTGCTTTTCTCTCACCAAAGCTTGCATTGAAGGCAGTCCTGCTTCTAACAGACAGGTTAAGTTAGGGGTAGTAACCCTCACCCCAAGTAGGGATTTCACTCCAGCCATGTAGAGAGTTTCAACAGACTTTAAGGGGATTTTCAACCAAGCCTCACACCCATACAATATAGCTGATGAGAAAGCAGCCTCAAAAACCTTACGTTTTACACAAAATGGAGCATCATAGTTGGTGGTCAGGAAGATAATCAGTTTGTTTAGGTGCTTTGTCTTCTCCTTTGCATGTAGGGCAAGTGAGTTTCGGGCATTTCCATCAGCAGTGAAGATGGCTCCAAGATATGTATAACTGTCACAATGCTTCACTGTAAGGGAAGCAAGCTGAATAGGTTGCCTGTCATCAGATCCCGATATAGCCATGAATTTGGTTTTACTTTCATTAACAAGCATGCCATATTCATCACAATATTCCTCCAGATATTTCAGTTTTTCAGTCAGCCTTTCCTAGCATTAAAACATGGAGCCATATTAGGAAACCATCGTCCCCACATTGTTTCAACTTTCTGATGAGCATGTCGACAAACATTACAAACAGGAAGCAGGATGTAGGGGATCCTTGCCTCACTCCAGTGGATGCTGTTATTGTGGTGGATCCCAGGATACTTGTTGTCACACTGTACATTGACATCAGGGCCAAAATCATAGTAACACCACACCCCAGGCTCTTTAATACTTTGAACAGTTTTCCTCTCGGCACCCTGTCATAGGCTTTGGAAAAGTCTATAAAGGCAACATACAGTTTCAGCTTCTTTCTGACACAATGTTCAATTATAAGTCTAAGTGCCACAATGTGGAAGAATTATTTCCAAGGGCAAGGGGCGTTTACAAACGGATGGCAATGTCACAGTGGGCTCTGATTGGTCACTATTGAGTGCCAGACTAGGGGCATATCCACACCTGGTCCTACCTGGGCCTAGGCACTTGACCACACACTTGACCCAGCCACAAAAAAAAAAGAAAATACATATATGATGACGGTATCATCATTACATAACATAATGTGAATGCAATCACTGCATTCAATTTAGAAAAACACGGCAGTGGGTGTATTATTATTCATCTTTTCCTATTTGGATCCGAAGCCACTGGCACTGCCTAGTTTTTCCATCTGATCTGTACCTGCATAGATTGATTGGTCATGCCTGCCTGATGCCTGTCATCATGTGCTTGTTTGTAGAATGTGGCAGATTTGTTTTTCTTCACACCAGAAACTTGCGTCTTTGTTTATGATTAAATATGAATGAGAAGCCTCTCTGAGAGTATCCTAAATGTTAGCCTCACAATGCCAAACGTCTATTGCAAAGTTTTTGGAAAGAAAGGAAGTGAGCAGTCCCTAGAGGAGCTAGCCTACTGCAGGCCTACAACAGTTGTATCCTGAGGACTTCAGCTTTACTGGGCAACTCCACAACAGCGTCCGCCCTTGATTATGGATTACTACATGTTTGAAGACATCAAAGGTCAGAATTGAATTGTAATTTTTGCTGAATGGATTTCCATTGATTGTGCCCATGTTGTCTGCTGCTATGCTATGGGGTGCTGGTGCTATCTTGCTAATTTGTAATTTGGAAGTGAGTTGAAAGAAACTAGCTGTTAATTGTTACACTCTGCAGTCTTCAATAGTCAACACTACTACTTCACTACTAGTAGTCTGCCTGCAGGGAGAGTGTGCATGTTGTTGTTTTATGGTTGTTATACACTCTGCAGTCTTCAATACTCTAATACTTCAATACTAGTAGGCTGCCTGGGAGAGGGTGCATGTTGTTGTTTTATGGTTGTTGAGGAGCGCTCCTATGTCCAGCTTTGAGGGTTTGTGTAAACACAAACATGGAATGCCATTGACAATGGATGGCCAGCTAAGCTTTGAATGTTTGTGTAAACACAAACATTGTGTAAACACAAACATTGAAGACGAAGGTGTGATTTTAGTTACATTAAATGTGATGGGATGAAGTGTCTTGTAGCAGCCTGTCAATCTCTAAGACACCTAACTTAATATTTTTAAGAAATTGCAAGACAGAAGGCAAAAATGAGTATTAATTAATTAAAAAATTGTATTAATTAATTAATTAATGCCAAATGTAGGCAGATTTTCCCAGGCCAAGGTAATAATTAATTCCTGCATACGCCACTGTGCCAGACCAATGTCCCCCTGGATTTTTGTTCCTGTGGCAGTCATCTGGTTTCCAGTCTAGGATCCTACACCAAAGCTCTTCGTGAAAATAACCAATCTACAAGCTCACAACGCAGTGTAGCATGACGTGTTGTGTCGGCTCATTTCCATTGTGGTCCTTTCATGTGTACAGTATGTGTACATTATGCTGTGTTGCATGATGTGATGTGTGTAATTGCACTAAAGTCCACGCGCACCCAAATGTGCCAAAAGTGTCCTATAGTGGATGACAGTCCAAGCACCCTATACTGTAGGTGTAGGGAAATGTCCTTTGGAAGATTCAAGTTGTGTGTGCTGGCCATTTTCATTCATTGCATGCAGTGGTTTTCAACCCTTTTCATATCTTGGCCCACTATTCATTTGTCATTTGAGCCACGGACCACCATGTGAAGAGATTTAGCCTTGCAGACCCAAAACTAAAGAATATTTTGTTATTGTTGGATAAGATTTTGTCCAGCAATTCCATGCTCTATCGACGTGGTGCCATAGGAGACATAACGAGCAAACGTTGATCGGAAATAACAATTATGTTGCATTCTCTAATTGTTTGTGTAACAATCATTTAAATCTTGAGAGTGTAAAATGATTGATCTAATAAGGGTCCATTTGGTTATCAACTCTCCATCATCTAACATTCTAACTGGTTTAGAAGCCCTACTGGTACATTGACTTCCAGTGAACAGCACCCAGACACCAAACACTGATTCATTAGATCGTTGAGCTCAGCCTGTGTTCCGGACACACTTTGAACTGGTAGGCTACCTCAGTCAGGGCTGCATGGCACAGTGGCACCCGCCCAAATACATGTCTTAACCCATTCAGGACGGGAACCCCTTTTGGTGTGTTAAGCATTGTGTTATACGATCTACAAGCTCTACAAGCTCATAGCATGGCACCGAGTGCCGCACTACGAGCTTGTAGATCTGCTACTTTTGAAAAATCGCGAAAATGTGGAATATATATATATTTCAGAGTGAACATTTTTAATTTAAATCTTTGCTTCTGGGGGGTACCTGGAACAACATATTGTCAGACTGGGGCCGGCAGCCAATTACATATAATTGTTGGGGTCCTTGACACGAAAATGGTTAAGCACCACTGACACTGACTCAGATTTTGAAGATTTCTTTTTGGAAACAGGCCTCAGGTCTAAATGGGTTTGGCACCTGCCGAAATACATATTAGACGTGATGTGAAACAGGAATGTGAAGATGTGTGTGCTCCCCCGCTTTATCTTGTGGTGTTAGGTTACAGATAGCACAGCTAATATTGTATTTTTGTTGTGACTAGTCCTCTTATCTTCTGATTTTTTTTTTTATATACTCCACTGTCCACTCAATCCAAAAATAAACGTGTTCATTTTAAACAAAGCATGAAAAGGTTATTAGTTAATGATTTGCAGGGTTGCTTTAAAGGTTTCATGACATTCATTTTTATTACTTTTTTCTGTGGTCTGGGGATTCTTTCTGTGTCTGTGAAGCCTTTTTGAGCTGAAATGAAAACAGGCAAAACAGTGAAACAGATATGTCTGCTGGCAAATCCCATGGTCATATATGGGATTTGCAGGCTGTGACATCACAGTCAGCAGGTAAATCAGAGCACTTGTTTGAGCCAGAAAACCCCCAGACCACAGAACATCTACTGAATGTTTTTTGGGTGCAATTGAGCTCAGAAAACCTACAAAAAAAGAAAATTTAAAAAGAAAAGATGTTATGTCGCAATCTCTTTAAAAAACAGTCATACACATGGAAGTGCCCTTTCTTTTCCAGCTGCCGTTGCCAAACCATGACCAGACTGCACTATTACAATTGGGGCATCCATCTTAGATATAGCCACAATTGGAACGGATGATTCCAGTTTGATTTAATTCATAATTCTCAGCTGATTAACACAAAATGGCTGCCTCATCTGACTGTCTCTTGGCTTCTTATAAATATGAAGTGTACGCGTGCACGCGTGCATCCGTGCGTCCGTGCATGCGTGCACATTTGTGCCTATGCGTGCATCTGTGTATGTGTCTTTAGAGGCATTAGGCTTTAGTAATGTATCTGAATTGAGTATGACGAGAGAGAGAGAGAGAGAGAGAGAGAGAGAGGATGCACAGGGGACTCTGCCAGTGCGTCACCCTGTGCCCCTGTAGACAACAGATGTGTGTGAGGGAGTTGCATGGGGGAGGGGGTATAAAAGTGTGTGTGCATGTGGTGTGCACTCATGCACATCTGCATACAAGCCTTTGTGTGTGTCTCCCGAAACGATGTGTTTGTCTGTTTGCGTGCGTGTGTGTGTGTGTGTGTGTGTTTGTACAGTATATGTGTGTTTCTATCTGCAAGCTTGGAACTTGTGTATGCATACGCACAGAACCCGCATCATCTGTGGCCGACCGTGCATGTATGCTCGCACGCACACTCGCGTACATGCACACACGCACACGCTCGCGCACACACACACACACACACACACACACACACACACACACACACACACACACACACATACATACATACACGCACACGTTTGTGTGCATATGTATGAGTGTCTGTGTGTGCTCGCCTGCTCGGAGGTAGGCTGCTGGTGGTAGGGGGGTGGGGGGTGGGGGGTGGCCCACAGGGGACCTTGGCAGCCCCCCACTCTCCCACCCTTCCCTGGCTGCGCCGGGCTGCGATCCCACGGGGAACCCGGGCTGGCTGCCTTTGTGTTCGCCACCGGCTGACAATCCCCATGTATATTTAATGTTAACCTGCTGTCTGTTCTAACAAATAGGACTTCACAAGCAGAGAGGGAGAGGGAAGGGAGGGGTGTTGGTGGTTGGGGGGGAAGAAGAGGGAGAGGAAGAGGAGGGAGGGAGGTGAGATGGAGGAGGAGGAGGAGGAGGAGGAGGAGAAGGAGGAGGGAGAGCGAAACAGGAGGGTGAAAAAGAGAGGGGTTGTGACTGTGAAGAAGGAGAACGGAAACGCAGGGATGAGGGACAGGGTTTATGTGGGGGAAGAAAGAGGACGGCGACATGGCTGCTTGTCTTTCTGTCTTCCAGTAGGGACAGGGTCACTGGAGACACACACACACACACACACACATATCGTGTGTGCAACTTGTGATTACGAAGCCTACAAGGCAAAATAACTTAAATATACAAAGGAATCACTGACACATTTGTTTCCAATAAACGTAGGCCTACAAAATAGCAGAAATAGTTGATCTAGTGTTGTAAGCTGCCATTTGTTTTTGCTATCTGCAATTTGTGAAAAATATTTGAAAATGTGTGGATATTTTCTACATTTCCACACAATTATACAAAATATAATGGATTATCTCAAATAATTGCGATTAGGCGATTATGTAATAATTGTGGCAGTCCTAGCGCGCAGGCACACACACACACACACACACACACACACACACACACACACACACACACACACACACACACATTGCATGCCATAGTCACTTACATGCACCCTGCAGCTACGGCATACACACCCTATGCAAACACATGATGGGTGGTGGGGTGTGGGTATCAGACGAGGCCAGCTTATGTACACACAGCTCATGTGGTTGTCTCTGTTTGATGTGCTCATGTCTGTGTGTGTGTGTGAGTGAGAGAGAGGTTGCGTATACATGCATGTGTGCCTGTTATAGTGTTTTTGCATAGGCATATTTGCATAATTATTATTGTATATGTGCGTGCATGTGTGCGTGCTTGTGTGTTATTCTAAAATGGCTTTCATGTCAAACCTCAAGGGATTGCTTGCCTGCTTCAAAAGCTGCATGCAGCAGTTGTACCTGTGTGTGTGTGTGTGTGTGTGTGTACAATACATGATGTTTGAATAGTTGTAGTAGTTGCAAAGCATAAAGTATATAGCTTTGCATACCAACATGTATATGTTCATGTAGGACTTGTTTGTGATTTGAGGAGAGAACCGTTGAAAGGCAATGACACAAGCAATGGACGAGATGGGCCACACATACATAGGACATCCTTTATCTTCAGTCATTGCAGTTGTCTTCTTCATCTGCACCCCTTCCTTGCATCTCCCTTCCTATGCCTTTCCCTCCAACCCTGCCCTCCCTCACTCCGTCCTTTCACCCATCCATTACCCCTTCCTCCATCACGTGTCTCTGTCCGTCCTCCCATGAATCCATCACTCCACCACCAGGCTGGTGCAACTATATCCATTAGACCGACTGGGCTTTTGGAGACGGATGGGGAGATTGATTGATTGATTGATTGAAATATTTATTAACAGTTTGCAGAATTACAGTACATTTCAAGCACAAACTCAATACAAAGACTGTTAACTGTGAGTGGACGACCCAATTAAGCCTTACACTTGTTTACAACAGGGTCCACATTGTTCAATTCATCAAAACATTTAGAGACAAACAAATAGACACTTCTATGTAGTTAAAGAACAGAACAGGAATTCATCATATAGGAAGCAAAAAGACTGATGGAACAAGTGGCAAGACACAAACCACGTTCAGATGACCTGGCATGGAGTGTAGAGTCAGTATATATGGAACATAAAGTTTCATGAGCTTAACAGTATAGATTAAGGTCTTTCTGCTGCTGTGTCCAATCAGCTTTCACATTCTTTGGCCTGTTAAGCAACTCAAATGATGTTCTACTCATTGTATACTATAAATGTGGTGCAGTCAGTGCATGTTTTCTGGATGATTGGTTGTGTGTTGGAAGCCGTCTCAGCATTTACACACTAATAGTTTTTCAGCCTCATGTGTGCTATCAATCTTTAATGCAGTTTAAAGAGATATAAAAATGTTGGCTTTTCTTTTCGGACTAAACTAAGGAGCCAAAATATTGGAAAAACACCAAATGCAGTAGACATGGATCCGAAAGGAAACCAAACAAACAATTATAGGCAGCTTTCGGTCATAAACCTTCTTGATGCCTGATAGGTCTATGACGGAAAGATTGCTATATAGCTGCCCAGTTTAGAGTATGCGGAGGCTTGCCTTTAATTGAGTAAACTAAAGGACAATCTGCTCTCCCGGGAGTTCAAAAATCTCATGCTTGTACAGAGCCTCTTCAAAAGGACAGGAACTTGACCTGAAACCTGAATTATTTAAATAAAATATGTTGTGCTCGTTTTTCATTTCCACAGCCCTGGTAGTTAATACTTTGCATCCATGAGTATAACAATGTAGCTGTACTGTATACACTATTTCAAATATCTTTACATAAATTAAATAATAAGCAGTTGTCGGTGAAAATTGGCGTTTACAAAAAGAGAGGGAAATCCTTCAGAACACCAATGTAACATTTAATCAAGCCATTGTGGTCAGTGATGCGCACAGACAGACACAGCGAGTAGTCTTGCTCTGCACACAGGGAGATTCTACTCTCTGGCTCTACTCCAACTAACTGCAGGCATATCCCTCTCCAAAGGAATACTTTATCCACAAATAACAATTGTCATCATCTACTAATCCTCATGCCAAATGACTGCTATACAATACAACTACAAAGTTTAGCTGGAAAACTCTTTGTGTGAACTGCTTTTTCATGGACAAAAGCATTTTATCTGTGCTTCTGCTGGCATGAGGGTTAGTAGATGATGACAATTGTTAGTTGTGGATAAAGTATTCCTTTGGAGAGGAATATGCCTGCAGTTAGCTGGAATAGAGCCAGAGAGTAGCATCTCCCTGTGTGCAGAGCGGTTACACACCGGCATTCCGAAGCCCACTGTTCCGACGCATTCTGATTCACCACATTACTAACCCTGTCCATAACCCTAACCGCCTGCGAAGCTACGTAGTCAGAATTGACCTTTTGCAGATCAGAGTTTCAGAGATCAGAGTTTGGATCGTTTTCAGTAAAGCAACTCCTGCTGCCTCCTGCATTATGTGCAAATTCAAAACAGGTGGTAGCCTATGCATGGGCTTTTGACTCTTGAGTGATATCCCTTTTACAGATTGAAAGAGGATAATTCAAGCTTTTCGTACAGCTGCAATTTTGCCGAGTTTTTACGTTGTTTAATACAATCAGATAGGACTTTGACATCTGTTTGGATGGATGGGCTGTCAATGAGAAATGGCACCTAGTTAGCAGCACCCTTCTGCACCTGGGGTTGGAACCAATAAATGGCTAAATCCGATCTGATCTAGTGCTTTAATGTTGAGAGTTGCGGCAACTGGCAATAACACACGATACAACACACAACTCTTCTTATATGTACTTTCTGTATAGCATCACATATACTGTAGGAGACATCCAGTGACTTAATTGCATCCACATGCACAGTAAGGCCACAAAATGGGTCACCCATGTTGCATTTGGTTTGCTGTTGCCAGACAAAACTGCATCTATGGATCAGGCCAGGTTTATTTATTGGGTGTTGCAGCATGCATGTCACACTTGGCTCTTGTGAGGACCGAGCACATATGTTACGCATCACCACAATGTTTCAGAAATTCACCATTCAAGAGCTTTTGGGGTTATGGGGTCTGAGTATTGGTGGGAAGTAAGTGCATTTATTTAGTACTGCAGAAAAATAATGAAGTCTGTGTGTTTGTTTATGGTTTGACTGGATTGCTGAATTCCTACAATGACCATAATGCTTTAGTGCACTGCCCCTCCTTGTAGAGAGAGGGGAGGCTGCATGCAGGTGTGACTTGTAGTCCAGGAAGGAAGCGAGACCACATTTTCATGACACATTTTGGGCATGAACATAGTGTCATGAAAAAAGAAAACACATATTGCACACATCAAACCCCCAGGGAAGTGTTTCTTGTGTCTTAAACATCATTAAAATAAGCTCTGGTTGCAAAAGGGGTGAAGTGGCCCTTTAAGTAACATTTTGAGGTACTTTTACTAGGTATACTAGAGTATTTCCAATACTTTTACTTCTACTTCACTACATCTCGGATCCAAATATTGTACACTTCACTATACAATTATTTTGAAAACTGTAGTCACTAGTTAATTTTTAGATTTAGATTTGTATTACAAAAAATACATTACCCATACATTTTGGCCACTTGAAAGCAGACAGCAGATCTACAAGCTCACAATGCATCACAAGTTACAACATAGCCCGATCTCGCATTGTGAGCTTGTACTGTAGATCTGCTATTTTCAAAATATTTTGTATACATTTGAAAACTTTAAATTCATAATAATGAGTCATTTCAACTTTTTGGTAGGCCTATACTTCAAGTACATTTTTATTTCAATACTTTTGTACTTTTACTCAAATAAAAAACATTATTCTGGACTTTTAGGAATACTACATTACAGTATTGATACTTACTTACTAAAACATTTGATTACTTTTTCCACCACTGAAACTTTGACTAAATAAAAGTTATATTGCCATGTTTGTTGCCTTTGAATAAACATTAGCCAACATCCTACACACAGCGCCCACCTACGCAGCACGGGCCTCGGCTGTCTGCGTGTCAGAGGAATGGCCCATTGAACATGATCAGTCTGTAGCTGTCCTGCTGTCTGACTGTGGGCGTGTTGACTGTTGTGCCGAGTGTCTACGACCATGCTTTAGTTTACACAGTAAGCGTGCGTCCCTTTGGTCAAATGGAAATGGAAATCTTTAAAGGTTTCATGACATGCTAGTTTTACAAAACATTGAAAGTCTTTATCGTGGTACTAAGATAAGGACTGTTATTCAAAGGTTAGGTTTGGACTCGCCTACTGTAAGTGATGTCCGATTAGAACTTCAACCGGAATGTTTAACAAGTGTAATTGGAAAGATGGAGGGTAGGAGTTGTAGGAGTTGTATACGGTACGAACCGGTCTGGGTTGTAACTTGTAAGGCAAGACACCTCTGTGCGTATGAGTTGAGTCTTGGGTCTTGTGTCTGGAGTCTTGATTCTTGAGCCTTGAGCCTTGAGTCTGGTGTCTTGAGTCCTGTGTCCTATAATATAGGACACAGGACACAAGACACCAGAACATATTATGTTCTGTATCCTGTATCCTGCGTCTTGCTTAGGTCCTGTAGATTCTGGGGTTTTGAGGTCGTTGGAGATACCGTGTGCGTTGGTTGGCATCTGAGGGTTGGAAGCAGAGAGTCTTCTCTCAGAGTGATGTCATTATCCCCATATATGAGGATCCAGATGCAGAGGGATGTGTCGTCATCCCCATCTAGAGATCAAAATGATGATGTCACTGTTAGTCTGCCCATATGGGTATTCAGGTAGGCTAATGTAGTCACGAAGGTCGGTCCCAACTTGGAGAGCCTTCGTAACAATCGTCCTTCAAACGTGTATTAAATGGTTTTAACTGATTTTTTTACTTTTTAACTGAACGGTTTCCCTCTGTCCTGGCGCCTTTTTAGCTGCAATGAAAAACATGTATGTATATTCACCTGCAGGTGTCGCTGTTGAGGGATTTTTCCTGTCAATCATCGCCTCTGCTCCCCCACTCTTTTTTTAAACAAATCTTTTTTTAAACAATCTAAATTAACATTTGCGGGTTCTACACACAAGGCACCAATGCTACAGCCTGATGTTTAGATGGATGTGATTGGCTCTCAAGACGTGAGCGCTGACCCTATTTACCTATAGAGCTAGGTGTGCACCACAAGCTATTCCACCATGCTCTGAGGGGCACACTGCTCACTGCTTCCCTTAGGAAATGAAGAGCGAAAATAGTCGCCAGGTAATTAATTTTCAATGGGCCGTCTCCGTCAGTCAGAAGGATGGTAGGTTAGTAAAGGATAGCTTAACACACTAGTGAACACTTATTATTTGTTCATTCATAGTTCATACAGTATCTTCTTAAATTGAAAAAGGGGGCTGTACGTTCCATGGCAATTTATTCCACTCCATTACTATGGCTAGCAACAGCAGCACAGAGAGACTGGTTGATGTGTTAGCTTCTTTGGTACCACCATCTGCTCCCCAACAATTGCACATAAATCAGGCAGCTGTCTTGGAGATGCCCAACTGAAGACGGGCATTGGCGTGCTGTAACAGTAAAACAACAGTTACATTTAAGTCACCTTTATAGGATAAGACCCTTGTGATGCATCTCATAAAAAGTACCCTCATGAAAAAAAAATGCTATTAAATGTAATTGTAAATTGCACTTCTTGTAAATATAATTCTGGCATTTAGCAGACAGAGTGACTTAGTGACAGAGTGACTACCGGTAAGTGCAAGATCTGAATAGAAACATTATATTTGAGTGCTTAAGAGTAACTATACCAGGTAAACATCAAGCTTAGCATCTGTCTAAACATTTAAATTACATTCTTATTCTGCTCAAAGAAAGTTTTCTCACTTTAATTAATCAAAGGAACAAATCTAATGTATTGCTCAAAATGTATTTTAGGTTTTGTCTAGCATTGTTTTAGGAAAAAGGGTAAATAAAAGTGTTTGATTTTAATATGAACGTTTTACATATTGTTTTGACCGTTACCTTATACCTCAGTAATAAGTCCACAGAATCTACTTTCCACCAGTAGATTATGGCGAATGTCTGCTAAATGAGTGTCTCACTAAAGTAGTCAAACTAGCAGATCTACAAGCTCACAACACATCCCGATGTGACATGGTGTGAGCTTGTTGAGCGGCTATTAAATGTAGGAAAATAGAAACCGTTTTGCACATACAAAGTTTCCATCTCTGACAGCGTAGATATGGTATTTTACGTTTGTTTTTAAACTTTACCTAATTTTACTAATAATAAACGTATAGTATTATTATGCATTATGTTATTGATACATAAAAATTAGTAAGATATTGTCTTTAAAAAGAAATGTATCCCACGATTTTGCAACCCATTTTTTCACCCAGTGTCAATTATCTAATGTAATCCTGGGCACTACACTTCCTCTGCCAACCTGTGGAGGCAGCGGACTGACCTCATGCTTCCTGCGTTGAATGTCTGCTTGTAGGCTATAGATGCCAGAATCTTGCAATCAGTGTCTGTATTGATGTTACCATTATGTCTGTGGTTCATTGGGTAGCAGGCTGGACTAGACAGCCACTACTTTACCTCTGGCACTCTCTAGTGGCTAAATGAAGGTACTCTGTTTTAATTGCATGAACCTGTATTGTTAAATAAGGGTCTGTCTGTCTGTCTGTCTGTCTGTCTGTCTGTATCTAAAAAGGTTTTATTTTAAGGAGTGAAAGCTCTATCCGATGGTAGCCTAATCATTGCTATAGAAGAGTGTTTGTAAGGCAACGGGGGTCTCTCCAACTCTTCAGTAAATTGAAAATACATTTCCAGGTCAGACTGACACATCCACTTTATCCACTGGTTAGTGGCAATTATAAAATGACAATGCACTCCATGGGCAGCCAGTTTTAATGCCTATTTGTAGAGATGTTGGTTGAGTAAGTTGATTTCCACAGATTACTTGGATAAAGGAGCCTTTGTAAACATCTTTCACTATGTAAATAAATAGTTGGGGTAGCTGTATTTCCTCAAGAGTCATCATTCCTGTTTTAAGGTAGAAAACATGTTTGTTCGTTGATGTAGGCCTTCTGCTTGGTGGACAAGATGTTAGTATCACCAGCCATGGAAGGACTCTGGCGATTATGCACTTCATCAATACCTTATAAATGGTAGGTAAGAGAGATATCTCTCTCCATGTTGTTAAATCCTCATGAGGGATATTTCCATTTTTGGGGATGCAGTGGATTAAAGCTCCCTTCCATGAATCTGGTACTCCTCTATACAGACATTAAAGATGGGTGTCACACCATCTATGTCGCTGGCTTTAAGCCAAAGGGTCAAGATGTTTTTAGCGTTAAAGGAGTTGCATGGTGAAACTTTGGTGTTAGGGCTTTACAGTTAAGGAGGCCATGTAAAACATCCTGTACCTCTTCAACAGTAAGGTGCTCAGTGTCTTTATCTTATGCACACATGTATGCTCTGAGGCGGGTGCGTAGGCAGGGCCCAATGTATTCAGAAGAATGCACACGCAGTGCACAAAGACCAGCACACCGTCTGCACTTGCAAGAAGTTGTATTCTAAAGTGTGACACACACACACACACACACACACACACACACACACACACACACACACACACACACACACACACACACACACACACACAAACTGTATATATGATCTTCCTAGATCTCCCCCTGTCTCATTAATTCCATGTCTCACTCTTTGTCCCACTGTCTTCCTCTCCCTTCAGTCTCGTCCACTCTCTCTCATTTTCTCTCTCTCTTCCCCCCCCCCCCTTCTCACTCTTCTCTGGTGGTGACATGTTGGATGTCGCCACATTGCAGATGTGGTTGACTGATCAGTGACTCATGCTGCCAGCCATTAAGAGCTCCATCTAACTCACAGAATCATGGGGGTTGATGACAGCACTTTCTAACTAACTGTTGCTGTTCAACATCTTCAGCTTTCTTTCTCAGACGACATGGATATGTCTGTGATTGATGAATCATTTTAGCCTCAACTCTTTACCGACGCTCCCAGTGAATCTAAACTAAATGAACAGGAGGCTTGAACTCCTTTAATAAAATGTGTGTCTGCTTGCACATCCAGTCAGGTGCTGAACTTTCCTGTCAACTGTGGAATGTTCACACAAGGTGTGAGACGTCTTAGTTTGTGTAAAAATAAAGGTGTGCTCACAGCATGCTGGCTGTGTATTACACTGTACGTGTGTGTGTGTGTGTGTGTGTGTGTGTGATCTGCAGGTGTATTCAGAAGTGAGGAAGCCAATTTCTGAGACCCGACAGAGCAGAAGGATGGCCCTATGGGAACGCGTTCGGTTCACTCATCCTGTTAAACCGTTACTAATTCACAATACACTGCACTGCATGCCACGAATACTACAGACGAAAACTGTTTAAGTCCACATTTTATTCTGACCCCTCCACGAAAAGGCCTCGTTGTCCTGGCCCCTTATGGGTGGGTAAGGGGCCCTTACCCATCATTTATACATTATGGATAATTAGTGTGGACTTAAACAGTTTTTCGTCTGTAGTACTAATACCGAAAACACAATAACATGACAGAAATGACAACTTTTCAGAAAGGTACATGGGTGCGTGGCCAGTTGGCCACAAGATGCCACAAGTATGCTTTCCAGTGAAATGAGCTTATTGAGATAGTTGTTCTGGTGCCATCTGGTGGTTCAATCAAAACATACAGTAGGATGTTTTCTCTGCAGGGATTGTATTCTAAATTTGAAATGTTTTTTGAAACCTGCTAACAGACAGACAGACAGACAGACAGACAGACAGGTGTTTGACACAACAGTCTCTTACAAACGGCTCTCACAAGCGCTGTATAAAGAGTGCTAAGTCGTGTGTGTGTGTGTGTGTGTGTGTGTGTGTGTGTGTGTGTGTGTGTGTGTGTGTGTGTGTGTGTGTGTGTGTGTGTGTGTGTGTGTGTGTGTGTGTGTGTGTGTGTGTGTGTGTGTGTGTGTGTGTGTGTGTGTGTGTGCCATATGTATAGGCCAGTTAAGTGTGATTATTAGATATCTCCCCCAGAGGGGCCATTGAGGAGCGCTTCATGGAATGTCTACCATCCACAGGTCACAAAGGCTAATGCTTGTTTCACGCACTTACTGCATTGGAAAGGATGCGTGTTGTTATTGAACAGTACAGAGGACAATGCTGCAAGCGATAGTCTCTGAGACAGACACACACAGAGTACAGAGGACAATGCTGCAAGCGATAGTCTCTGAGACAGACACACACAGAGTACAGAGGACAATGCTGCATGCGATAGTCTCTGAGACAGACACACACAGAGTACAGAGGACAATGCTGCATGCGATAGTCTCTGAGACAGACACACACAGAGTACAGAGGACAATGCTGCATGCGATAGTCTCTGAGACAGACACACACAGAGTACAGAGGACAATGCTACAAGCGATAGTCTCTGAGACAGACACACACAACATAAAGAGTTTGATTTATTGCAGTGGTTTTCAAACAGTGCAATGATGGAGAGTTGCTAACCAAATGGGCGGTTATAGATCTTTAACAAAAAAATGATGACGTTTAATTTTACGCTCTCAAGAGTTAAATTATTGTTACACATCTGCATTGTTTAAGTTACAAGAAGTCTACACAATTCAATGTTTGCCTGTTATCTCTCCTAATGGTACACCAACATCAATACAGAATGGAATTGTGGACAAAATCTTGTCCAACGACAACAACATATTTGTTAGTTTTGGTGTTTCCGTAGCTCAAATACCTGCAATAAATAATGGGCCTTGATATGAAAAGGGTTGAAAACCACTGATTTATTGAATTGGCGCTTGCAGGCAGTGGTGAAAAGTAATGAAGTGCTCAAGTACTTATAGTTGACTATACTTGATTACAATTTTGAGGTGCTTTTGCGCTACTTTTAATTCTGGTTCTACTCCTCTACATCTCAGAGGCAAATATTGTACTTTTTACTCCACTGTTTGTCAGCCCAGCTTTAGTTACTTTGCACTGCAGATTTGGATTATTATTACAAACATACATTAACCGCTTAACTATAATTAGAAAATAGCAGATCTACAATCTCACAACACATTGCGATGAGCTTGTAGATATGTTTGGATTTGGACACATTTGAAAACTTTTGAAAAAAACTTGTGACATGCAGACATTCCTACATAATGAGTACGTTTTCATTTGGTATATGCAAGTATATATTTTGATGCCAATATTTTCATACTTCTGTTCTTGTGTGTTATTTGTGTTACATTTTATACTGTTAACTAGGGGTGCATGATTATGAAATTATGACCGATATCTGATCTCTGATTATATGCAGTGTCATATATCTGCCGATATACCGATTCTAACGGATTCCGATTTTATATGGATTATGCTGCCTTCAAACATTAGAAATACACACAACCAAAGCGACGGAGCCATTGACGGTCACATTATTATTGCTTCATCAATATCCGTGAAAATAATGTGGATTATTTTGATACCGATATGGTATTCTTTATACCAGATATGGCCTATTTTGATATGCTACCGATTATATCATTATCACTAGTTGTAACCTACTGTTGCTTATGTTTGTATGTTGTAGTGTACAACCCTGGAGACCCTGGTTACTTTGAATGTGCTTCTCTATTAATACAATTGACTTGGAGAAACCCAGTATGGTTTATATATTCATTTTGAAATCATAACGTAGGCCACGAGTTAGATATCTTGTTTTTTGTTTTGTTTTTTTTAGCTGTGTCTCCTCTATAACTGTCTGTCGGTTGGTCGAAAGCTGCAACACCTAAAGTGGCCAGTAGAGTACAGCACAGATTAAAGTGGCACAGAGTACACTACAGCCCTGGATCATTCCAGGGGCTCTGGATGTTCCGGGGACCCCCACATGGTAACTCTGTCATTTCTCGACCGTTTCGGATGCACGGCAGCTCGCCAGGACCCCTGGGCCGGTCTGGCTCCATTTTACAATAATGGAGCCAATATTGAATAGACGGTTGGCCTAAGAGAAAGCAGAATGAAATTAAGATGAGGTCAAGAACGAGCATTATTTTTCTTCAATTCAGTTTCTTGTTGAAGTGAAATAGTAGATTGACTTTGTGAACACTTATCCATATCCAGGAGATGGCAGCAATGCACCTCAGACCGCAGCCACAGAGAAGGTCATTATTTCTATACTAATGTTGATATGTGTGTTGGAAGGTTCGATTTATCTTGTGATCATTTTCCATTTGGTGCACCTGACAAGATAAATCAAACGTGGCGGAGTTGCGGTTCAATTCAAAACCTTTTCAGATAGCACTTTATTATGTCTCACAATAATATATATTTTCCTGTACTGTCTGTACTCCTTTTCAAAAGGAGAAGGAAAGCATTATCTGGAGAGTACACACTTCATTGATTAAAAAAAATGTTTTAGGTGGAAATGTTCTGTTATGCATGAATAAAATTACAACAGATGATTGAAAACTGTTTATTTTGAAGCACCTGATTCCACAGTAAAACATATCCTACATATAGTCTGTAGAAATGTTGGAATAATCTGTGCACTGCCATACTCCTTCCAAAGCAGGAATAGCCCATCTGGATGCTGTCAGTGCACTGAATGGGACATAATCACGTGTAATCAGACTATTGATTGGTCTAAGTAGGTGAGATACTGACCTACCGACGAGCTCAGTAGGTGTGTGGTTGTTATTCTGTTGGATGACGATGGCTACCGTATTGACTTGAGCCACGATGGGAGGCACCACCGAGCGAGCCAAAGCAAATCAGTTGCCGTGTCTAGTGTTGTGAAGTTCGGTTTGGTCGAACCAAGTATAGGATAGTAAATGTGTTGGGTGAGAGCGTTTTCCCCATAGCTGCTATACTGGCCAGAACACCTACTGGTACACCTACAAATCATTAGGCTGATTAAATGCCATAATGTCCAAATCTTCTGCCGTCGTCTGAAAACTCACCTCTTCAGACTCCACATTATAGCCCATAAAACTCACCTCTTCAGACTCCACCTTATAGCCCGTAAAACTTGCCTTATTGCCTTGACGACCTGGCAGGCTTATGCAAAGACTATACAATATGTAATTTAGATAGCATGTTATGTAGACAAAGCATTCTGTAGTGTTTACTTATATAGTATAATTATACTTTACTGTTAGACGCATAGGTTCTTAGTCACTCATGATCCTAGATGACTATTTCCATGCATTAACTACATGATGTCTTTGACCTTGTGTTGTTATTGCTTACTGTAAATCACTCTGGATTAAGAGCGCCTGCTAAATGCCGAACTTGTAAAATTGTAAACTGTAAAGTCAATGAGAGCTGGTGTCTTCTACTACTACTAGTACTACTACTACTACTACTACTACTAGTACTACTAGTACTACTAGTGCTACTACTACTACTACTACTATGTACCTTTTGTTATTTACAAACAATGCATCTCACCCTGTAGTATCGGCTTCATTACGTTCATACATTAATTGGTTTGTCATACACATGATAGCATTGTAGTGGATGTGCAACGTGAGTTCTGACTCATCTCCTGTCTTCTACACACACACACACACACAACACACACACACACACACACACACACACACACACACACACACACACACACACACACACACACACACGACACACCATACATGTTTGCATGCTTGATATACTCCCACATGTCTATAGTCTGACATGTAATTGACAGTGAGACAGAGAGGGGCGTGAGCGCTGACACCTGTCTGTCTGTTCCGTGCTGAAATCCATAATAACGGTGCGTTCCCCGTGAATATTGCGGCCCATTTGAATGGACAGATAATAACGATGCGTTCCGGGTGAACACGGCCACATTTGAACAAAGAGAGAGGTGAAGAAACCCAGGCAGGGTGAAGAGAATAGAGGGGCGAGAGAATTCACTTCTGACAGAAAGGAGGGAGTGCAAGGGGGGACAATGAGCAGTGGTGGAAAAAAGTATACTCACATGTTTTACTCAATTAAAAGTATCAATACTGCAATATAGAAATGTTCTGTTACAAGTAGAAGTCTAGAATTCAAAATGTACTTGAGTCTTCTTTTCCTTTCGGCTTTTCCCTTCAGGGGTCGTCGCAACCTCCTGTCTTCTTTCACTATACAGCCATACATCTTCACTTTGGTCTTCCTCTAGGCCTCCTGCCTGGGAGTTGCCTCTCTGGCTCTCCAAAACATCTAACATGCGCTGTCCCTCTGATGTACTCGTTTCTGATCCTATCCATCTTTGTTACTCCCAGAAATAACCTCAACATTTTAGTCTCTGCTACCTCCAGCTCTGCTTCCTGTCTAATGTCTATTCCTCAGTGTGACTCATGTCTCTAAACCATACAACATAGCTGTCTGTCTCTAAACCATACAACTTACTGTAGCTGTCCGTCTCTAAACCATACAACATAGCTGTCTGTCTCTAAACCATACAACATAGCTGTCCGTCTCTAAACCATACAACATAGCTGTCTGTCTCTAAACCATACAACATAGCTGTCTGTCTCTAAACCATACAACATAGCTGTCTGTCTCTAAACCATACAACATCGCTGTCTGTCTCTAAACCATACAACATAGCTGTCTGGTCTCTAAACCATACAACATAGCTGTCTGTCTCTAAACCATACAACATAGCTGTCTGTCTCTAAACCATACAACATAGCTGTCTGTCTCTAAACCATACAACATAGCTGTCTGTCTCTAAACCATACAACATACAGCTGTCTGTCTCTAAACCATACAACATACTGTAGCAGTAGCTGACTGTCTCTAAACCATACAACATAGCTGGCGTGCGTGTCTCTGTTGAAGGCAACATTTTTCTGAGATTCTTTGCGAAGAATAGGCGGAAGCATGAGCGGGAGCTTGCCAAGCTCGTGACGCACGTGATTGGCCAGTAGTTACTTGAGTGGCAGCGAGAGACATGTAGGAGTCACATGAGTGACGTCACTTGAGCAGCGACGCAGTGTGCCTTCAGTGCTTCCACTTGACTTCCTGCCTGACAATGGACAGAGTCTAATGTTTGTTTTATCACTAACACAAACATTAACTGCCATTAACAATGAACAGAGTTTAATGTTTGTTAAATCGGCATATGATGTTATGTTATGATATCGCGATGATGTAAGATGATAAGGGTTGGTAAAGCGCCCCTCACTTCACACGGATGTGATTTTTTTTTTATATCTATGGGTCTCACCACCGTCTTGTACACCTTCCCTTTCATTCTTGCTGATACGTTGCTATCACACATCACGTCCATGGGGATTCCTGTCTAACCTCATCGGTCAGCACGATAGCGAACAAGAAGGGGCTCAGTGCTGATCCTTGATGCAGACACACTTCCACCTTGAACCCCTCTGTCACACCCATAGCACACCTCACCACTGTCTTACAACTTCCATACATGTCCTGCACCACTCTCCCCAGAAGCAGCGAGTGCATAATCCGGCAACAGCATGAGGTGACACTGCTGGGGGGAGGACCGGCAGCTGCCGGAGTAGGTGGATGGAATATGACAGCTCCGTTCCGCTGCTCTGTCGGTCTGTTTGGCAGCCGCGCTCCAGCCGACGCAACTGCCGGTAAACTGCCCGTAATAGCCGTGGCGCTGCCGGGGACACTGGGGGGATTATGACACTCGACTGCCGTTCGCTTCCGCGGCAGTGCGTTTGGTCCGACATGTGTTGCGTCGTGCTTGCGGTTATAGTTAGGGTTTAGGCTAGAGTGTTGGACTGATGCCGCCGAGAAACACGACCGACTGCCGCGGGTGTTCCACTGGAAAATGCACTCTCTCTCTCAATCTCTCTCTCTCTCTCCCACTCTAGCATACTACTCCGTCACTCCAGATTACAATAACACAGTTCCTCTCTCGGCACCCTATCATATGCTTTGTCCAGATCTACAAAGACACAATGCAGCTCCCTCTGACCTTCTCAAAGCAAATATTGCATCTGTAGTTCTTGGCATGAAACCATAAGAAATGCTCAGCGTCCTCTGCCTTGAGTCTATACTCCATAACTTCATTGCATCAGCTTTTTCCTCCGTAGTTTCCACAACTCTGCATCCTCTCATTCTCTAAGATCAAAATGTACTTGAGTAAAAGTACAAAAGTATTTACATAAAAATGTACTTAAAGTACCAAAAGTGAAAGTATTCATTGTGCAGAATGTCCCATTTAAAGTTTTCAATTGTATAATAATCCGACGCGACGCATTGTGATGTAGCAACTGAAGTTTTCAAATAATTGCAGTGTAGTAAAAGTACAATATTTGTAGTACAAGTACAGCACTTAAGTAAATGTACTTAGTTAATTTACAGAGAGAGAGAGAGAGAGAGAGAGAGAGAGAGAGAGAGAGAGAGCTGCATGTCTGTGGGTGGGTGGGAGAGACGTGGGCTGTTATTTTATTTCCTCTGTGGGTACAACACAACGCTGTCTGACTGAGCTGCTGACACAGCAGAAAGACACACACACACACACACACACACACACACACACACACACACACACACACACACATAAAGACGCGTGCACATATTGACGAAAGACCGGTAATGGTATATATACTTGCACGTGCACACACACAAACATGCATATGCAAATACATACAGTATGTGTTTGTGTGCATTCAGAGAGAGAGAGAGAGAGAGATAAAGAAGAGAGAGAGAGAGAGCGCCCCTGAGGCCATGCAGTGATCTGGTTTTAATTTGACCGGTCAGTCGGTCGAAGCCGGGGGTTCAGTGCGTGTGTGCGCGAGTGTGCGTGTGCGTGTGTGTCCTGACCTTATTGTTGAGGTGAGGCAGGGATCAATGTAGAGACAAACAGATGAGCTGGGACAAAAACTCAATGTCCTCACAGCTCTCTCACACACACACACACACACACACACACACACACACACACACACACACACACACACACACACACACACACACACACAAATGCACGCTCGTGCCCTCATCACCACTCCTGCTGTCTAATTGTAAGTATGTGTTGTTCCGAGGGGAGCATTACAGGAGAGAGCTGGATTGATCGGCAGCTAATAACCACACAGCAGTAGATTGTCCAGCCCACCAATGAACAGCAGGCATGCACGCCCGTGCGCACACACGCACAAGCACACGCACGCAAGCATAAGCGCGCGCTCATGCGTGTCCACACACACACACACACACACACACACACACACACACACACACACACATGATGTACCATTTCAACTCTCCACACACTGAGTGTGTGTTGTTGTTGTGTGTGTGTGTGTGTGTGTGTGTGTGTGTGTGTGCGCGCATGCATGGCCTATAGCATATAGCAGCTATATCCATCCAATAGGTTTTAATTGGCTGGCCACTCTTTACTAATAGGATCAGTATGGACTCCTTGCGTTTGCTACGAAGCTCATACATGCACGTGTGGGTGTGTGTATGCATGTGCACAGTTGATAGCTTGGGAATCAATAGGGGGCGTGCGTGCGTGCGCAAATATGGTCTCTGAACTCTTGCACACACACACACACACACACACACACACACACACACACACACACACACACACACACACACACACACACACAGTATAGTCAGTTTCCTTTTGATTGTGACTAGCTGACTAGTGTGTTAATTATTTTCACTGCTTTGATTGATCTCTATCTTCTTCTCTGTCTTTCATAGCGGTTTTGGCTGTTATCAGACGATTTAATAGCCATCATCATCAAGCCCTTATCGAGACCATGCAATGAAGACACTATGGACATGTCCTACATATAGAGGGTATGCACGTGACATCGTCATCATACCCAGAAGTTAGGCGGGATTGCCTACTGAGTGGCAGAAAACTACTTTTCTGGCCTTGGTAGCCCCTACATCCACTCGATTTCCCATTCACTTCATGCATGCACATAGCCTCTATTGACCGACTTATTGTCCGACTTTGTTGGGTCACGCTGTCCGACTATTTATTTTATTTATTTATTTGAGAGGGACAAAGCTCATTAAGCATGTAAATGGGCCAGAGTTAGCCAAAGTTAAATTTCATCTGTAGTCCCTGGGCAGGCTCTTAAAAAAATAATGATAAAAGAAAGACAGATTGTAGTGTGCCTGCACACAACACCATGCGATGATGCCATGTGTGCATATGTGCAAGCACCCAACACTATATCCATACAAAAACACATTACAATACAGATAAAAGAAAGACAGTGTGTAGTGTACCAGCACACAACACCATGCGATGATGCCATGTGTGCATATGTGCAAGCACCCAACACTATATCCATACAAAAACACAATACAATACAGATAAAAGAAAGACAGAGTGTATAGTGTGCCAGCACACAACACCATGCGTTGATGCCATGTGTGCATTATGTGCAAGCACCCAACACTATGTCCATACACAAACACAACACAATACAATACAATACAGGAACAGATCAACATGGTACAGGGGACAGAACAACTGCAAAGTGAAGTGAGAAATGACACCAGTGATGAATACTAAATAGTGCTGATAGTTACTCATGATTACAGATTTGAATTGTTTTTAGCCACCTTTTCAGGTTGAATTTGAAGGTCAGATAGTTGGAAGTCTCTCTTACTTCTCCACTAACCCCATTACTAGGGTTGTCCCGATCTGATCACGTGATCGGAAATCGGGGCCAATCACATCATTTTCAAATGATCGCAATCGGATAAGGAGCAAAAAAGCGTGATCGGGACATCCCTAGTATCAATATTATATCAATTAGATCATTGATCACTGGATATTGTCTGTGATTTGGGATATTGTACTATTCTGATATGGCATATAAAAATATAAATATCGGATCGGGAAAAATCGGTATCGGCCGTTACTCAAAATCAAATGATCGGATTCGTATCGGGAGCAATAAACTGTGATCAGCACACCCTAAAGGCTCATACATATTCTGGATTTTCGGTGGTTAGGTGACCACCGAACTACAACATGACGTCACGAGCCGCGGTGAAGAGCAAACCACCGCCACCGCTCCAGCCCTTCTCTCTGTTTTTACTCACCACCGCTCAACGTTATTTCGCGGTGGTCAGCGGTGGTCGCGGTGGTCAGCTCACCACCGAAAATCCAGTCTATGAATAGGCCTTTAATCTAACCCTAACCTCAGTCTTATAACCATTGTTGTACTGTATATATAGCACAGTTTTACATTGTTTTTGCTTTGGCGGCTGCAGTAATTTCACTTTCCTGCTCGCGGTAGGCAGTAGGCTATATGTATACAGTGTGTCCATATTGCTCCATTGCAGAACATATTGGTGATTATGGGTTGATAACATTGGAAGCGGGTGCCTTCTATATCACTCACAGTCTCACACACAAACAACCTTTAGACAGAAGCAATGTTGATGTAAATGGTATACTTACATATACAGTATAGTATACTTCATCCATGGGCAACTGTCTGGCGGCCCCCACTTTCACTTAATGTGGCCCTCAGGTTAATATCAGAATACTGATATATTATTGATTACAGCTAATTACTAGTATTAAAATGCTATTGTCTTTTTTTTTTGTCCAATGTATTTGTATTTATAGTGAAGATTTTCATTTCTTAGTTATTGTCAGACAGTATAGCAGGGAAGCAAAAGCTGGGAAGGAGACATTTAATTGCTTTTAATGGCTACTTTTGCACAATTTATTATACCTTCCTGCACCTCCTTGCTGTCGAGCAGATAACTTGTTTTTGTATATGAATTTAGTGTTGTGATCCTTTATATCGCACACACACACCAAAACGCCAACCACAGAACTGTTGAGCCTCTAAAACTTTGATTAGAAATTGGATTAGTGTATTGGGTCCAGGACAGGTGACAGGTATTGACCAATATCATGTTGTGGGGGGGGTGGTGTGTGTGTGTGTGTGTTCCTGTGCACCAGCTGATAAGCCTCAATGCTAGGGGCATAGCTGCCTGATCTGCTCCGTTACTCACTAGTGGACACTATAGTGAAACACTTAGGGCCGATTCATACTCCTATTTTAGAGCCGAATAAAAGTCGGTTCGGCGCTGTAGAGCCTACAATTTGACATTTTTACATTTAAGGTTCGGGGGGGGGGGGGGGGGGGGGCGGGTACCGTCCTAAAGTCGGCTCTTCGGTGCTACTGAAAATTTCTGACGAGCCGAAATAATTTCGGCACTACAGCGCCGAAACAGCGGTAAAATAGGAGTATGAATCGGCCCATAGTGTCTAGTCGTGTGTCCAGAAACAAAAACAGAGAGCTGGAGACAATAGGAGAGGGAGGGAGAAAATTGGGGAAAATAACAAATGGAGCTGGAGCTATGAAATGAGCACGTATGGACCAACTTTATTTTTCAGCTGTTATATTCAGTGTAGATTTTCGTCTTACACAAACATTAAATTCCCATTGACAACTTATGGACAATTTTACGCCATAGTGTCGGGAGCAAATCGACCCTCCTTTCACACGGGTGTGATTTTTGTTTATTTCTGTAGTATTTGGTAAGCCACTTGAGTGTCACATTAAGCATTGTTGCGTGATATGATGGGAAGTCATTTCGGATATTCTTCTGTGGAGACTACCCTGCCCATCAAGAGGAGTATAGGGACACAGGACTGACTGTGAATGAACTTGGTGTGGCAATGAGCAACAGAGACCAGTGGAAGCAGCTTGTGTCGCAGATCTCGAGGGCACTCGAAGGATGATGATGATGATGATGGTGGTGCATGGATAGATGCTGCAAACAATTTCACTCGCTGTTCCTCCAATCACTTTCTCAACCAAACTGCATAGACCTTTGTCTTATACACGGTCTGCCTTTCTATAGTGCGTTTACCCAATGTGCGTTAACATTCACCCCATTCACACCAACTATACGCCTGCCCCAGTCTGTGTGATTTCTGGTCTAGAGGGGCGGGTGACGGTCACAAATGTGTAGCCTCTGCACTGTTATTGGTTAGCGAAATACAAGTCGACTCCCACTTCCTATGCCATATTTCCCCAATGGGTTTCCCCAGGCTTTTCCTTTTTAGCCGAATGTGAACGGAAATAAAAGCCTGGATATCGAGGGAACCGAGGCTACCGTGCAAGGAACCAACCTGCTCATCAGGAGCAGTTTTAGAGGTTCAGTCTTGCTGCGACGCGTATACTGTACGCGATGCGTAGGCTACTGTAGATCTGCTATTTTCAGCATGCAGTCAAGCATGTCTGGCTTGTCTTGGATCTCTTCTCCACTAGTCCCTCCACAACATTTTAGTCTAGTTTTTATTTGTTGACGAAATTGTCAGTATAATTAGTCACAGTTTTAGTCATGATGGATTAGTTTTTATTTTGTTTTTGAGTTTTCATCAGTGAAAAATGGTAGTCGACAGAAAAAGGTTGTCATAGTTTTAGTCGATGAAATCAACACCAGTATGTGGTCCCAGCTCCATGTATGTATAGTCCGGCAGCCCCGGGTGGAGTGGGACATTTGGTCTTCACCCCACTGGTCAAAGCTGGGACTGCAGGCGCGCCCGTGCAGTTAGCACGAGTAAACCCTGTGCAGCTGGTGTCTACATTGAGCACTCGTTAGCACGTCCGCATTTTGGACACCAATTTTTTCCAGGTGCTTCAAACACCACTGAGCAACTTCCATTGAAATGAATAGCAGGGTGTCACTCCCGGTCCGCCCTCTATCCTTTATAACTCTGTATATGCTTAACTCGGGGAACGACGTATGCATTCAGGGAGGAATGAGTGAATGTTGTAAAACTAAGTCTGGCTTTGATGCAGTTGAACCTTGTGTCTGTGTTTGATGAAATCGATGTCGGCCTCTTCTGACTTCATCATTCTCAAAGGATTCAAGCCTCTACGACTCTCTCTCACACTCGCACACTCGCACACTCGCACGCACACTCGCTCACACGCACACACGCACGTGCACATGCACGCACGCATACACACCGGAAGATGAGAGGAGGGATGTCGTGTCACCTCCGTCAGGGCCCCTCATCTGTCTGCTCCTTCTAGCTGTGCACTCATCCCTAAATGCTCAGCATGTGTCGCACGCACGCGCGCGTGCACACACACACACACACACACACACACACACACACACACACACACACACACACACACACACACACACACACTATACAGTATGTCTCTCTCCTTTCCCTACCTGAATCTCTCTTGTTTCTCAACCCCCCTCTCTCTCTTTGACTCTTACTAGATCATCTCTCTCTCTTCCATTGCTTGTCCCTTCACGACGCACAACCTTTTCTCCCTCTCCGCTTCTCTCCTCCCACTCATATTTCTTCGTTGTTCTCGCTGTCCGTTCATACATCCTGATTTAGCCTGTGTGCGGGCCATAATATTTCCTGGTTTGGACGCAGCGCCTTTTTGCTCTCCGCTCCCGTGCTCCTGCGTTTCCCCCGGGGAGCCATTTGTGGGGGATGCGCCTCGCCTGTGTCCCTGCCATGACAGACAGCGCGATAGCACAACAAATGAACTTAAATGGAGAGAGGCGGGAGAGGAGGAACGGTGGAATATAGGACAGGCTGCCAATAAAGGTGTGGAACTTCGACGTTCTCATATACTCATTCTCGTTTGCTCCTTCTCTATTAGCCGTTAACTGTTTCCTTCTTTGGTTCGATAGTCTTTCCGTACGTGACGCGAGGCTGACCTGGAGAAATGAAGGTGAAATTAAAGTCAATCCATCCATCAATAAAAGCCTCTGTTTATACCGGCGGATTTGGCTCAGGAGAGCAGGTCGTCCAATGATCCGTGCGTCGGCGGTTCGAATCCCGGCTCCTCCTGTCCACATGTTGAAGTGTCAAGACGTTGAACCCTTCACTGATACCAATGCAGAGGCGAAGAGTTCTTATAACTGTCATAGGCAGGGGCGAATAGTTCTTATAACTAGTCTGTGCCCGCCCTCCCACCCCACCAATTGTTTCAGCATCTTGTTTCAACATTTCAGCATGATCAATACTCGAAAAACAAAAGCCACCATATTAGCATTTGAATACCTGTTCTGTGAACAGGGAATAGACAATGCCCACCAGTTCTGATTGCAATGGGAAGTGCATTCCATAGTTTTGGAGCCAGAAGGGAGAAGAGTGAGGGGTGTGTGTGTGTGTGTGTGTGTGTGTGCTGTCCCGGTGTTTTTAGTACCTCCAGCTTCCCTGCGTTGGCTTATCTTAGCACGTGGACGTCGTGGGAGGGTGGGAGGGCTTGTAGGGTTCGATCAGACTTGCGAGATATCGGGGTGCCATACCTTTGGTTGCTTTGAATGCCAGCATCAGAGTTTTGGCAGCGACCGGAAGCCAATGGAGCGATCGGAGAAGGGGAAGACATGTGAGAATGTTGGCTGGTTGAAGACCAAGTGACCTGCGGCATTCCGGATCAATTGGAGAGGCTTAAGTGGGCATGCCGGTACCAGTATGGAGGGAGTTACAATAAAGTTTTGACAAGACTGATGTCTGGATAAGGAGCTGGGCTGACTGGGTGAGGAAGGGTCTAATTCGTAGAATGGTATAGAGTGTAAACCTACAGGATCGAGTGATGGCTGTAATGTATGCTTTGAACGAGAGCTGACTGTCCGGGACAACACCAAGGTTCTTTGCTGTTGGGGCAGAGGTTACCAAGGCGTTGTCTTTGGAAATTATCAGATCCTGCATAAGGCAGGACATAGCTGGGAAGAAGAGAAGCTCAGTCTTGTCTGGGTTCAGCTTGAGGTGATGAGAAGACATCCACTGTGAGATGTCAGCCAGGCACGCAGTGATGTGTTCTTCCACCTGAGTAGCAGAGGGGGGGAAGGAGGGAGGGGGGAGATCAATAATGGTTGGGAACATATACATCTTATATGTTTAACCCTGCTTCCATGTGTTGTGTTTTCCACCTAGCCAGCCTGTTAGCATTTAAGTTGTCCGTTTGTCTGTTCACCTGTCTGTCCGTCCCTCTCTCCACATCCATTGTTCCCTGCATGCTGTGGGGTCTGACAGCATGGCTGAGGGGCTGTCAGCTCTGACCTTTACCTCGCAGAGAGAGACAGAGAGAGACGCTATACACTGTCTACGGAAAGAGAGAGAGAGACTGACCTTATATCCTCCTCCTCTCTATCATTAAGTTTGGGGTGGGGTTAGAAACTGAATGAGAGAGATAGCACTTAAATGAGAGAGACGGAGACTAATAAAGATAATGATTGGTAGCTAAATTAAAAGCATGAGAGACAGAGTTGTGACGATGGTGTGGTGTGGTTTGTGGGGTAGTACGGGATCTGGGGGGCCTTCAGGCAGACAAAAGGATACAGGATGAATGATCTTCTATGTCTGTCAAACTGAAGGCCGGAGCCTGAGATTCCTTTTGTCAGTGTGTGACGTGTGCGCGTGGGTGCGTGTGAGTCAGCAGTTAATCTCACCCAAAAGTGGCCCCTCCAAACGTGTAGGTATACATAACTACTACCTCTGTACTAATAGGACAGGATGTATAATAGTGCTCATGTATCCATTTGTAACTCTGATAGTGTAAAATGCTGCAGGCATCCGGTTACTTAAATTCACATTGAAGATTTCACGGTGTACGCTATGCATGTATTGTACAGTAGATACAGGAGATTCTACTGCTGTTGATTTCCCTGGAATAATTTGTGGCGTAATGCGACTGGACAGGTGTAAGTCTGTGTTGCCTTACACAGCTGTCACCCATCCCACCACATCAGTTGTGTAATTTTTCAAGGAGGAGGGGAGCCTTGTGACCGTGACGTCCCAGCATGCTCTAATGCCCCAGCTCTCACATTCATACCAGGCACTGCCTTTGCCCCCCCCCACCGCCCACCCCCCCCCAAAAAAATAGGTCCCATGTGTGTGAAGGGTCTGAATCCTGTCCCTGTTTCTTCTTTCTGTTTATCTCCCTTTCCTCTACGTGCTCTCTCTCTCTCTCTCTCCCTCTCCCTCTCCCTCTCCCTCTCCCTCTCCCTCTCCCTCTCCCTCTCCCTCTCCCTCTCCCTCTCCCTCTCCCTCTCCCTCTCCCTCTCCCTCTCTCTCTCTCTCTCTCTCTCTCTCTCTCTCTCTCTCTCTCTCTCTAGAGATCTCACTGTCTAGCTATAGCTGTTGCCCCTAATTTTCCATCACCGGTCGTCTCCTCTCTTATTTTTGGTCTTCATCCCCCGATCTGCGATTTTACAGAAAACCTCTCTCCCTTCACTCAACCCTCTGACCTCTTTTAGCCCTCATCATGGTGCCATCTCTCCTCCCTCACAACCCGTCGCTCTCTCCCCATCCCGTCCTCGTAGAGTGTTTGACCTACTGTATAATGAAGTGCTGGTGGAGCGGTCGACCCTATAGCGTCTTTTAGCTGTTCTGTATAGCTCTTCATTTCACTGACCCCTCTGTCCTCTTGGCTGTCGATCGCCGTGCACTCTCATTTCTACTTCCCTCGCCCTAATTCCTTCCCCTCCTCCCCCTTTCACACCCTCTTGCTGTACCTTTTATCACTTCCACCCCCCCCCCCCTTTTTGAATGTCCATTTGCAAATGGCAACTCGATCTGTCTCTCTGCGGGTGGCTTGTGTTCTACTGTATAAGTTAAAATGCTTTTTTCTTCATTCTTCTCCGACTCCCTGAAACACCCCGATGCAAAATGAAGGCCCCATTAACATTACCATTTCTTAAATCTCCTTTGCTCATGGGTATGAATTGTTTGACGGAGAAAAATGCCTCTCTCTACACCACGTCGAAATAC
The DNA here is from genome assembly GCF_963924005.1 of Protomyctophum bolini. Lineage (NCBI taxonomy): Eukaryota > Metazoa > Chordata > Actinopteri > Myctophiformes > Myctophidae > Protomyctophum > Protomyctophum bolini. The sequence continues at coordinate 37,952,292 of NC_137865.1, forward strand.
ATCAAGTGTTCACCATGGACTTGGATCAAAGATGCATGGGTTTCCAGATTGCATCAAAGGTTGCCATTCAAGTGTAAAATAGCGGGTGAACCATACATAAATCCACCCTCCCAACATTTGCACTTTAAAGAAAAGGGTAAATAATACAGAAAGAAGGGAAACAAATCAGATATGTGGAATATTCTTAATATAATGTGAGTAATGCCCATTAATATATTAACAAGGTCCATGGATAAAAAAAAATAGCAATGAAATGAAGCAGTTAACATGGGCATAGCAGGCAGCAATACATCCTAATACTGGGGGTCAAATTATGACAGGCAATTAATATGACCCCCCAGTCAAAAAACACTTTGTTTGAAATAGACACTCATGCTTTCTAAGGTGTGATTTGGGGTCCTAAGGATGAATACAAAATGAATATCAACATCTTAAAACCAAAATGTTGAATTGTGGGTTTGAGCTCACATGCTCAAACCCGAATCAGTCTCTTGTCCGTGGATGGAATAGCAATTCAATGAGGCAGAAATGCTCCTAGTACATGGGTAAACATTGCAGCAAGTAGCCTATAATAGCAGCAGAATAGAGTCACTGACACTTGTGCAGGTGAGATGTCACTTAGCAGCACATATCAAACCTGTCTTGTCTGTGTGTATATGTAAGTGAGGGGATAAAGATTAGGTATATGTAAAGATTAGGGGTGTAACGATACGGTGACTGCATCAACATTTCTACTGTTATTTCAACAATCGATCAATATGTAAACAGCAACATATCATATCGTTTGACTTTGTATCGTATCATAATTGTTTTCCAATATCCAAATAATCGGTATTCATTATAATAAGTATACTTGTACGTACGTTGTACATAAAAAAAGTATCCTGTGTGACGGCCTGTATTGTCAGGACAGCTCGTGCCTTTTCAACAGTCTGATGGTTGTCTCTCTGTCAGGCGCTGGAGGAATGGCTACTGGGTTACATACTGTATGTGTCACTTGCCTAGACATGGCGTGAACATAATATGGCTGGAGTGGTTAGTGTCGTTGATGACCCGCTCAGTCTTGGCTCTCCACCGCTTCCCATATAGTCCCTGAAGGGAGGGAAGCTCACCTCTATTGATGCAGCTGTCCACACCGCCCGCTGGGGTGCTCTGTCGAGGGTTGTGCAGCTCCCATAAGAAGTAGCGTAACAACACTAATTAAAATAGCATAACAATTTAACAAGAAAGAGTCGACCCAACACCCAACCAGCCCATCTGTGCCTGGCCTCCTCAGGTTTGCATAATGCATGAGGCATTACTTACTTAATTACTTCGTAATTTACTTGGCCTATCTTTGGCATAGGCCTCCATTATGATGAATTCCTGTTCTGTTCTTTGACTATATTGAAGTGTCTATTTGTACGTCTCTAAATGTTTTGATGAATTGAACATGGCTAATGTGATAACATTGTCGGTGTTTATATTAAGGACGTAGATGTAGATTTGTATCAATTATTTCATAAATTAACTAATGAATTCATATTGTGAACATCCTGTTCATGCTTTCTCATCTTTCTCATATAAACACCAGCCATAAAACGATCTATCTTTATCCGTCGCAGTGCTTCTCACCTCTCCCACAGGCTTTCTTTCCATTTACCACCCTCCCTCCTATACTGTCTCACCTCCCACCTTTAAAGCTTCCTGTCACTTTCCTTTTTCATTTAGCACAGGGTCACCGCCCTAACAAGGTCAAGGTCAAGGTAAACTTTATTGTGCACAAGGGAAATTTGTCTTGGGCTTGAACTCATTGAGCTCAACTGCCATTGACGAGTATACTCGTCATTTGAAATCCAACGGTTCACTGCCATTGAGTAGCCTATATACTCAGCATTTCAGGGTCTTCATTGATCGCGTTCTTCGCCAACGCATATGAGGTTGCTATAGGAGACCGGAAATGCATCGGAAGTGAAAAGTCTGTCTATGGTCTAAGTTCTAATTGAAAAGGAGCATGCTGATCCCGCCAATTTTAGTATAATGGCCAGGTCATTTTCTAAGTCACATTGGTCTTGTGACTTAGGCCAAAGAGTTTCTCCAAGTCAAATTATAAGTCACAATTTTTGGCCTAAGACAAGTCACCCGACTTAATATAGCATCAATGTCAGATTAACAACTTTAACTATATATACAATGGCTATTTGTAAAATAGCCAATATATGTGAGCCTGTAGATCTGCTATTTCCAGAACATAGACAGAGAGAGAGAGAGAGAGAGTAGGACCCAGACCTTGTACAGTTTGTGATAAAAGCAACAGAAAAAAGAAAAGGCTTGTCTGTATCTGAAGTGAGAAAGCACACAGGGATTCATACAGGAGAAGGCCTTTACTTGTACAGTTTGTGCAGTCTGTCCGTCCGTCCGTGTGCAGTCCGTGTGTCTGTGTGTGTCCGTCTGTGAACAACTAATATCTGGCACATGGCTTGATCGCAGCCACACTCTGCACACACACTCCCTGGATGTCAGAGCTGAACCTCTGCCCCAAAGTTTTCACCTTGTCCTGTTATAGCGCCACCAGGAGGCCGCTTTTTGCAAAACACATTTTTTGACACTTACAAATGTTGACCAAACCACGCAAATGGCATGGTATACAGTCTCTCTATAGCCATTCAATGAAACGGGTCTTTCACATTTGTTAGACTCCATCTTGATTGGCTAAGAAGCCTATTGCCTTCCAAAGTTTGCGGGAGTGCTCCGTTTCAAACAAAATGCCGCAAATCAATCATGAGCACATTGTGTGATTTCCATGACATTTTTCACACACATTTCCACTAGGCCGAGGAACAAATGTCAAACTCAGCCTCATGGTGGCGCTATAACTGGCCAATTTGTGTTCTATAACTGCACCGATCTGTGTAATACCATGTGCATGTATGCACACTCTCTAGAGGCCAAGGAAATACCTTTGCCTGGCATTTTTCACGTCTGCTCTTTGCACCACCAGGAGGCAGACATAATTGTAAAACAAAGTTTTCAGATTTTATCCAAATTTCAAGCAAATCGGTACACATGATCTCTATAGTTATGTGATCAAGACAGGTTTGTTGGGATTTCTCATATTCCATCCTGATTGGCTAAGATTGGCTTTCAAAGTTTTCAGGAGCATTCCCATTTTGTACCCGTTTTGTACAAAATGCCGCAACTTATCAACGCAGTGTCCGATTGCGGTGAAACCAGTGTTGTCATGCTCGTAGAACGCAGTACCACGCCGTGGTACCAGATATTTTCTGATGTGCACGTGCAGAAAATTACCCCCCTATTTTCACGCCGTGTCAAGTATCGTGCCGAATCAAATGGCTACTACTTTGCATAAACAGGACAGCTTTAACCTTTAACTGTTTATACCTGAGCGCACGATAAGCATGCACACTTACAGCAGTAGGCCATGGCTCCAGTAGGCTACTGCTGCTATGTGGTGTTCTGCACACAAGAAGAATGTCTCCTCCAGAACAGATTCATTCGCCCAAAGCAAACTTTTTAGTTTTGCTAGTGTGCAGTAAAGATGTTCGTCCTCTTGAGCCCCATTGCCCCCGCCGGCACCTCTGAACAGTGCTCAGCGGGTCAATTTCACCCACATTTTTACTTGTAAAACTGTGATGTAACAATAAAGCTGATACTGAGAGAAATTATGTGGGATAAAATGTGTTAAAATTCAATTCAATTGAACGGTTTAAGTGTAAAATGTATCCGCTTTGTAAGTGTAAAAATAGAACCACACGAGAGTCCTTTGGGAGGAGAGCAGTGAGAAACTGTAGAAAGGCAGAGGGAGAAGTGATGACAGGATATTTTTCACCTCTCCTCTTCTCTTGGCTGATGTTATTTTCTCAGGCATTCTCCTTGGACAGTACGCAGATCCAATCTAAAGCTTCTCTGGGTGGCCCTTCTGAAGCTCTATAACCAAATGAACCCTTTTATTACATACAGCTTACAACACAGACCTCGCAGACAGAAACGCGCACGCACGGTCGCTCACGCACACTAGTGTTGATTTTGACAGCACTGCAGTTTTTGTAGTTTTTTAATACAATTTCATATAGTTTTTGTCATATTTTAGTCACCTGAAATGTTTTAGTGTTATAGTCTAGACCAAAATCATCATAAAAATGCATTTTAGCGGATTTGATGGTGTCGCAATGGCTGAATTTTCACTGGATTGCTCACTAATCGAAATTCTAAAAAGTGTCTGAATATCGGAGCTACTATGCCTGCACTGCACTATGATGAGAGGCAGCTTGGTTGGTGCAGGGGTAATCTGAGTTCCCAGAAGTTTTATTTTTCGCCACTGGGTGAAGTAGGCCTTCCTGACCACTACCACAATCACATTCTCATGCAGGCTGATACCGACAATAAGCCTCAACGTCATACTTACTTATTTATTAATACAAATGCGCAAAGTCTCGGGATTCGTGCTCGCAACCCCCTTTGCCAACACAAGATCTCTCGCGTTTGTTTATGAGTATTTAGTTTACAGATTTTAGTAGCCATCGTTAACCTCCGGTAGCTCCTGGTGTGTAGTCATCGAATATCCCAAATCTCCTCGCGCACGCGCACGCATGCGATCTAAGGTGTTTTAGGGCTCAGATTGAGATGAAGGACCATGTTTAGATCTTGACAAAACATTAATTTGAGGTTGCGCTATGAAAAATAACAGTCCGGGCAGCAAGCCTGGAGCCACAATGGAGGGCAATCACTTCCGCGTCGGCCGGATGAGGGCTCTTCTTCTTCGTTTATGTCGCGCATTTCACTGTCACTAGCCTCACATTACCGCCTATCGTAGCGGCATGGAATCGGATAGTCATAAATCAATAACAGACTAAGGGTTCGAATCCACTGCAGTGGTTTCCGGCTTGCCAAGCGTTTATACGAACATAAATGGCGGTTGTGTTTGATGGAATCAGAAAGAAAAGAGACAATTTCTTGTTATTTGAAGGTTTCTGTAGGATCCCCTATGTTATTTGGAATTGCAAGAGGCATCTGGAAATGTGTTGAAGGACGGGTTTGCCAGCGGAGCAGGCATTTCACATGACTCAGCAGCAGTGCTTATGCAAGTGCACACATGAGTCCAATTCTCTCAGTGCATGTAGGTGTGGTGCACGCACGCATGCACGCATGCACACACACACGCATGCACGCACGCACACACGCACACACACTGCACGCACGCACACACATGCACAGTTGTGAGCCGTGTGTGTCAATCTATAAAAGGAAAAAGGGGGGGGGGGATCATTAGAGTGCATTCTGTGAGTGCTCTAAATTATTATGGTATCACTCCAACATCTACTCCCATGATTCATCTTATTCAGTTTTTACCTTTACGCATGCACATGCGCGCACACACGCATGCACATGTACGCACGCACAGACACACACAGACACACACACATTCACTTGCATATTGTGTGCTCCTTATGCGTCATTTCCTCGTCTAAAAACCAAGGTCTATATACAAAAAGGCCAGTGAGGGGTAACACTGATGTTTCCGGTGTACTATGAATTAGGCTTTAGTGGTCATATTATGTATACTCTAACCATCATACGTCATCTCATTCTGGCCAATCACAATTTGCATCCTCATTTTCGGTCTTCACTATTCTGCCCTCACTTTTATCTTCAATATGTACAGTACCCGGAAGGCTGGGCATAATTTATGTTTCTGAGCAGGTGGAGTGACATATCCGGCGTTTGTCCGCCCGTGGACGTAGAGCCCCATAATCGTCTCAAAACATGTTGTTTTGAGGTAGTGCATCTGGCAAGACTACTTTTTTGAGGGGCGCTAGCCCTTCCTATATCCAGCTTTTGGTGTACAAACACAAACTTTGTCCTACACAAACATGAAATGCCATTGACAATGAATGGACAATTTTGAGTGACACATTTTTGACACAAACATTGAAGACAAAAGTGAGGATGCAACATGTAATTGGCCGGAATGAGAGTATAAGAGTGCCCCTCACTTCACAGGGTGTGTGTGTGTGTGTGTGTGTGTGTGTGTGTGTGTGTGTGTGTGTGTGTGTGTGTGTGTGTGTGTGTGTGTGTGTGTGTGTGTGTGTGTGTGTGTGTGTGTGTGTGTGTGTGTGTGTGTGTGTGTGTGTGTGTGTGTGTGTGTGTGTGTGTGTGTGTGTGTGTGTGTGTGTGTGTGTGTGTGCGCGCGCGCGCAGTCAACTACGTTTTCACAGATTGCTGTAATGATGAGGCAGCTGCGACTGGTTTTGCCAAAAACAAATGGTTACACAGTATGATCTGACCTCAAAATTAGTTTTAATTATTAATAGTGTTGTGTGTCATAAATAGCTGATAGTGCGAGTATACATTAAAAGTTAAGCAAGTTATTTATTTTATGTCGAAACAAAATCATTTTTGTTAAAAAGTTAAAGCTCCCAGGGGAGGGAGGAGGTGGGAGGAGGAGGTGGGGGGGATAGCGTGTACCTCCACATGCGTTACGCCCCCCTAGTGAGACCTTTCACTGTCGGGTGGAAAGAAGATGTTGGCTTGACGGCCCGGGTATCGGAGGAGACCTGAGGCTTTCTTCACCCTCCCAATGACTGATTGTGGGGGTTAGCAGAGATGGAGTACTTGTAGAGAGGCTGGGGAATTGGGAATTGGCTATACTAAATTGGGGAGAAAATGTTTTTTGTTTTTCTTTTGTCTTGAAGGGCCATGTTTTGCACAATAACAGTCTTCTTTATGTCTGCCCATGATCTCTGTGATTCATACAGTACGTTTGTTTACCCCACAGTCACTGATACAAAAAAATTATGTTTTAATTTTAATTTTTCTATGAATCTGTGACTTGACACACATACTGTTATAAAACGAAAATAAAAAGATTTTGAAAAGAAAGAAAAAGTTAAAGCTCTATATTAATAAAATATAAAGGTATCTGAAAGTTCAAAGGACCAAAGAAAGAGATTAACGGATTCATTAAACGATTCTGGAGAGAGAGAGAGAGAGAGAGAGAGAGAGGGGTCGGAGAATTTTTTGAAAATGTGCATGCAAGGGGTGATGACAGCTAATCAGATTGCTGTGAGATAGGAGAGGCAAAGTGAGTGTTCACCTTAAATGGTATTACAACTCAGGTCATGGGGATATCGCAATATATTATCTATTATCGCAATCCATTATAAGATACAGAGAGAGGTTGCATCCAGGGAACTGTGGGAAATTGAGTTTTTGCATTCGCTGGGGATATGAGCATGATCGAGAGCGGGCCGTGGGGAGAGACATAGTGGGGAAAGGTCAATTTCAGTCCCCCCCACACCCACTCAGACATTTCTCTGCCACTGCAAATCAGATCTTATAATCTTGTCCCTGTCTAAGCCTCTTAAGGCTGCCTGACATGATCTTGTGGTGCTGCATTTAAATCTCGATACTGTACCTTGCAAGTATATTTTGCTGGTGGAATCATCAGCAGCAAACTCTTTCCAGGGCTCTTCTCTTTGTCCTGTCCACAAGCCCTCTTCTCTTTGTCCTGTCTCCAAGCCCCTCACAGGGCAGAGCTCTTCTCTTTGTCCTGTCCCCAAGCCCCTCACAGGGCAGAGCTCTTCTCTTTGTCCCCAAGCCCTCTTATCTTTGTCCTGTCCCCAAGCCCCTCACAGGGCAGAGCTCTTCTCTTTGTCCCCAAGCCCCTCACAGGGCAGAGCTCTTCTCTTTGTCCCCAAGCCCCTCACAGGGCAGAGCTCTTCTCTTTGTCCACAAGCCCCTCACAGGGCAGAGCTCTTCTCTTTGTCCCCATTGTCCTTGCAGCAAATAACCAGCCCTTTTTCCGACTCACAACGCATCACAGGAGCTTGTATGTGCTATTTTCAGAGGGCAAAACCCGATCGTAACCAAACATAAAATTATCTCTTCTCCACTAGTCGCTCCCTAACATGTGTCGGTATATCTATAGTCATAGTTTTAGTCACCATGGCTTAGTTTTTATTTTGCTTTTTGTCAGTGAAAAACGAGGGAACTGCATTCGACGAAATCAACACTGGTTAGACTGTTGTTGTCGAGCTAAAACACAAACAACCTACCGTTCAACACTGGTTAGACTGTTGTTGTCCAGCTAAAACACACAAACAGCCTACCGTTCAACACTGGTTAGACTGTTGTTGTCCAGCTAAAACACAAACACAGCCTACCGTTCAACACTGGTTAGACTGTTGTTGGCCAGCTAAAACACAAACACAGCCTACCGTTCAACACTGGTTAGACTGTTGTTGTCCAGCTACAGTAAAACACAAACGCATAGCCTACCGTTCACCACAACATTTGCATTACGAACCCATTAATGAGGCCCATACTACAAGTGCCTTCTAAATCCCCCCCCCCCCCCCCCCATGTTTTGTGCCGGGACCGCTCAGAAGATACGATTTGTGTTTCAACATTGTGAGCTTGTATATACCTGCTATTTTTTGAATAGCCAATGCAATTAATGCAATGCCTACATATATACCTGCGTATATGCAACGTGCCTATCCCTAAGTGCCTTACGTTCACAGATAGACAAATAGGTTTCTGTTGAGTACTGTATATGTTTGGATACTAGCTTTTTTATACAAGATTTTTCATGGAATGCAACAAAGCTGTATTCTAAACCCAACATGTCACATTTGGGAGGTGTGCGGCAGTGCCGTGGCTGCTGCCGGTGCCGGAGAATGCACTCACTCCTTCTGCACATTTGGTACACATTGTCCTATTGTTGAACAACATTGAACATGAATGGAACATTATGGTGGCATACAGTACACATGGGGACATAATTGAGCTTGTTTCGTTTTTGTCTTCCACCGGGGAGCTTCAGTGACATGTGGCCTAAATGCTTTTACGTGCTTTACAATGTTTTCCTTTTTTACTCGAGAAGAAAAACAAACCATGCTTTAAGAAATACGAAAGAATACAGTAGCTGCTGTAATACATTAAGCATGGAGAGGCATGAGGCAGGCAATACTACTACAATATTTATATGGATGCCAGCTGTAGTAAAGCCATTTGAGTAAGAATTGTTTCTCAAGTTGTCCTCCACAGGAATGGATTACATGTTCAATACCCAGGGCTTTTCTAAGGCAGCTCTGTGTAAACCCATCCTGCGAGAAGTAAAGCCCGAACATGTGTAGCTTCTATTTTAAGTCGGCTAGCTTTACTGCACAGCCTGGATGCACTGTATATCAGCTATATCTGTCTGGAACTTAGTAGCCATCATACTGTAGCAGTGTTGATTTTGACAGCAGATTTTGTCATATTTTAGTCACCAGCAATAATGTTTTAGTGTTAGTCAACTACATTTTTTAACTTAAAATGTATCACTCGTCTCAGTGTTTCTAAAATAAACACCTTTTCGAGAATATTTTGCAGTATACTTTACTAGTCGGGGAGACACATTTACATTATTGAATTTAATTTACATTTAACATGATATTGCGTCGTATTCTACTCAATGGCAAGTCAATGGTTTATCCAAACACATTAGATCAGAATCTGTATGATGTGGCCCAGCTGTGATGCTGTCACGTCACAGTGTGCAGTCTAGAGGAGAACCATCGTTTAATTTCTGTATAAAGCTGCCAGAGATTCAGGTCGTTGTCACTTGTCAGTTAGAAGTACGATTTTGGGGAGGCATATCTGTCTATCTACATAAGTGAAACAGCTTTGTTTTGAGGTAGTGTGCCGTTTTCAATTGATATCGGTTTATATCACATACGTTTCAACTGTGTCCCATGGGGCCTATATACGGTCTTACAATTACTCAGCATTAAGAATCACACATAAACCTTCAATCCGTGGCATCTATAGGACCTGGCAACCTTGCAGAGCACTGTGTGTGCTGTCAGGGCCAGCTTCAATCACAGAGGTCCAGTGTCGACAGACTGTAATTCGATTTAGTAAATAACATTACAGGCAGAGGTTTACATATCTGATTTGATTATTACGACGGAAGTGCTGGATGTGCTGATAGATGCTAATTTACTTAACCCATTTAGGTCTGATGCCGATTCTTTAAAAAATGTCTTCTAAATCCTAAAGGTTTTCTGAAAAACCTATATGTTTCTATGTCAGTGGTGCTCAACCTTTTTCACGTCAAGGACCCCCAGAAGGATCTGTATTTCATGGCTGCAGATCCCCATCTGAAAATATTTCGTTCCAGAGGGACCCCCCCCCCCCAGAAGCAAAGATTAAGTTCAAAACGTTCACTCTGAAAGATTATATTCAAAGATTTGCGCCACATTTTCACGATGTATAAGTATAACATAATCCTTAAAACACCAAAAGGGGTTCCCGTCCTGAATGGGTTAATCGTGTCTCATCTATAGCTATAAATAGGTAGCGAGTGTTTTAATTAATGCTAATGCCATGCTGAGTGGCTATTAGATTTGTATCAACCTGCTGGATCAAAGAACGCCACAACATAAAGTGAGTCTGTAATGTCCAAGCATCCAGTCCAAATGTCCAACGCACATTTCAAAACAATTCCGAAGGTGCCGAACAAAAGATATACATTGAAAAAGGGAGGCAGTCCGCACACTGTTCTGTTATTAATAATTATAATAATTTCATGTTGACTCGTTTATATATAAAAAAACATACTGAGCAATAAGTCTGTTAGACGTTCTAAAGGTCGTTTATCCCATTTAGACCTGAGTTAAAAACATTCACTTTGAAAGAATATATATTCGATTCGATTTGCGCCACATTTTTACGATTTTTCAAAAATAGCAGACCTACAGTACATGCTTGTAGATCTACTATTTTTCAATAGCTAAATTATAACAATGTTTAAAACACCAAAGGGGTCCCCGCCCAAAATGGGTTATGATAGTTTGGGTTTTTGGTACGGCCAGAGCCCTGCAGCCATTATGAATTATCTCCCTTTGCTACTGCTCCTATAGCAGTGGTTCTGCTACTGCTCCTATAGCAGTAGGGTCCATTTGGTTCCATTTGTACACTCTCTGAGTTACAGACCCATATGGGTCCATTTGGTTCCTAACTGTCATTTAGCTTGGGACCCCCTGGAACTCCATCAAGGAGTTCCTATAGGGTTCCCCGGACCCCAGTTGGGGAACTACAGTATATTGTCTAAAACTCACACACATTGCCACACATAGTATATTGGGATAGATATCATGGGATCCATGACTCATGTGTATCATACAGATTTTTTAAATAAAAATAGCCAAATACAAGCTCACAACCTGTTGCATTATGACACTTTTATGAGCTTGTACAGTAGAGAGCTCAGGCTGAAAGTAGTCAAGGCTGGAAAGTGATATTGCTGTGCCAAGACGAAAACACTAATTTCCCTAACGCCATAGTTTTTGATTGCGTTAATTTCCCAGACTGGTCTTACTCCAGTCCCTGCCGCACATCTCTACTGTCTCCAAGCACCGGTTAATTTGCTCACCAAAGCCACACTTAACCCATTCAGGGTCGGGAACCCCTTTTGGTGTTTTATGCATTAGGTTATAATTTAGCTGTTGAAAAGTAGCAGATCTACAAGCTTGCAAAATCTTTGAATATATATTCTTTCAGAGAGAACGTTTTTAACTCAAATCTTTGCCTCTTGGGGGGGGGGGGGGGGGGGGGGGGGGGGGGGGTTGCAACTGAATGGCTGGAAAATGGAAATGAAGAGTTTACATATAGTACACATAGTACAGTATGCATACACCTTCCATAATGATTATATTCAGTAATTATTTATGGTGTGTTGTCTCTATATTATTAAGGTTATTGTAGCAGTCAATTTATATTGGGGGTCTGGAGGGAGGCGGGGCGGGGGTCCCGAGACATTTCCAAAGCATTTCTGGGGGTCCCCGGCCAAAAACTGCTATAGATTATAGAATTATGACAAGCAGGAGCAGCTCACACCACAGCAGGGGGGAAAAAGAAGTCAAAAAGACAGACACCTCATTCTACGATGTAATGTACCTGAGGCTACGCACGCATGCACGCATGCACACGCACACACACAGTTGCAGGTATAAATGCCATGGGACTGGGGTTAACAGAGTAGGGATGTACTGTCTACTGACAGACGTCTCGGCTCCTGGGGCCGTGTGTGTGTGTCTGTGTGTGTCTGTGTGTGCGCGTGTGAGCAAGCATGTCTGTCTTCTTCCGTGTGTCTGCCTGCTGGTATGGAAGACTGAAGCTATTGCCTGTGTCTCTGTGAAACATGTTCTTTGTGTTTGTTTGTGTGTGTGTGGGCGTTTTGTTTAGCAGGAAATGGTATCTGAGATTTCTCCAGTGAGAGTAAAATATGCACGCAGGCAGACGCACACACACACACACACACACACACACACACACACACACACACACACACACACGCACGCACAGTGTTTTTCTCACATTCCTCAAAATTGCTGTATAGTCTTAGTCACACATCCTTCCACACCCTGTCTATAATTGATATAATTGTACATCCTTAAGGGGACTCTAACACATTGACTATTTCAGAACAAATCACTTACTTAATGGGCCCATTGCATTCTCGTAATAAAGTTATTAAAGTATAAGCTTGAAATAAATATGGTATTACTTTCAGCAGACAGACAACTATTAACACTAGTAATATAACAATATAGCTGCAAGCAGCGATAAAACGGCACCAGGAAAGAAGGCAGTAAGCAATAAGAACAATATGCACAAATAAGCCACCGTAGAAACATGGAAGATTAAACTTGAGAAAAAGAAGAGCATGGGATTTTGACATGGTTAGTTTTTTATTGTGGGGGGCAGGGATCTGGACACAATCAGTTCTTCTATTTTTAACAGCAAAATCATTCAGTGTTTTTTATGACAATTATGTGTGTCCTGCCTTTGGGCATGTCATTATGGATTACTACAGTGTGTTCGCTGTTCATGTTTTCACAAAAAACAAACAAACTTCAACTGCGATTTCAGATAATGGTTCATAGATTGTGTGTAGAACGTTTCACGTGAATCGCTCAAAAGAAGAAGGAGAAGGAAAAAAAGACAAATACAATACAATTAAATATAATATAAAATATAGTATAAAAACAGTCTTTTGTGTTTTTAACATATGTTGAATTCGACTCTGCATGCCTAATCACCCTGAGCAGCCGATTCCCTTACATCAGTTACTGTACTAATGTTGCTCTGGAAAGGGATGTCTGTGGTTCTCTGGTGGAGCTGTTGCCCCCGTGACCCGACTACAGATAAGATGGATGGATGGATGGAGGTGTGTGGATTTGCATTGAGTGTCAATCTCATTTCCAATTGCTTAACTCTGTCTCCTACATGGAGCCAACCTATAGGCAATGCTTCCAGTTTACATATACTGTAGCTCAGAGAGGATACGGAATTGCCAGATAAATGGAATGGCAGAGAGACAGGCAGATGGTAGGAAGACAGAGCGAGGACAACTAGCAAACGCAGATAGCAATGCTGACTGACAGATGGACTGACAGACAGACATGCAGATAGACAGACAGGCAAAGGACAGAAACAAATATATGACTCCTAGTCTGCAGGCAATGAGGATTCTATTCATGATAGCCGCAGCTATTCCTCAGAGAATGCACGCGCGCATATATACTGTACATGCATGCATGGAAACAGCATGCATGCACACACACACGCATCTCAAAAGTTATTTTTTTTTGTAAAAACATTCAAATAATACAAAAATACTGTGTGGATTCTGAGAATCTCTGAGTCCTCTCGTCTGTCTGTGTGTCTGGAGCTAATCTCGCAAACACACAATTGCAGGAGGAGGCATGAAGAGGGAGGCCATGTAATTGGCAGTGCTTTGTGTGCGTGCGTGTGCGTGTGTGTGTGTGTGTGTGTGTGTGTGTGTGTGTGTGTGTGTGAAAGTAAGTGAGAGAAAGAGAGAGAAACAATGATTCGATGTCACTTGTCCCCATCCATTATGCTGCATCTGAGAGAATCGAAGTCCTTTTGGCCCGTCATTCACCGTCAACTTGTATTAGGAGCGGCTCTCTGCTGTATAAGCTCCAAGGAGAGAACCCTGGCACGGAAAGACAGCGGGGAGACTAACTGTGAGAAGGGAAAGAGAAGAGACAAAGGGATGCATAGATAAAGGAGGGGGGGAGGGAAGATAAATAAGGAGGGGACAAAGCGAAAGGGAAGAAAGAAAGAGATGCAAGAAAAACATGCAGGGAGACATCCTGGGAGCAGGGAAGGAATAAGTGCAGAGATTGAGGGGGTGCAGCGGTGGAACGGAGGGATGGACATTGCAAGGGTAGAGCGATGAGATGAAGACAGATATATATACAGTATATATAATGGTCAGAGAGAAACTTGGAACAATGGTCAGACATCTATACTAAGCCTGCAGGGTGTTTTCTATCTCTCATGGTGTCCTATCCCGTACATCAACTACAAATGATTCCCGAGCGCGGCATGGCTGCAGCTCACCGCTCCAAGAGACGGGTCAAATGGGGAGAACACATTTTGCATATGTAGCCTATAGGCTGTAATAATACAGCAATGTATGTGACAAATAGTATAGGACTTTAAGGTTTTACCTTGAAGAAGCTGCACCAATTGGTGTAACTGATTGCTGCTGAAAAGCACTCGCCATGTTGCTTTGTTTGATTGTTTCCAATGGTGTAAAGCAGGGGTGTCCGGACTTTTCTCAAAGGGTGCCATGTTAGAAAATATTAAAACACCCAAGGGCCAACCTACCAAATATGACCAGACGTGCAAGGTAAAAAAAAAAAAATTCAAATAGTCTTTCTTTGACCCCTTCAGAATGAGAAAACAAGGAACAAGGAATCCTAACAAATTATACTCTGGGAAATGCCCATGGGTGAATAAAAAATCACACACGTGTGAACTGAGTGGTGCAACTCCCCTCTCTCTCTCTCTCTCTCTCTCTCTCTCTCTCTGTAATTAGCAGGCAACAGTGCAAAACTCTCTCTCTCTGTTTCTGGCACAACAGCGCCACTTTTGCCCCTATTGGTACTCTAAACATCGGGACATAGTCCCTATAGGGACATTGCAGTTCCTTGGAGTGGTTGCACCACTCAAACACTTCAATGTAAAAAATACATACTGTTGGGGCGAACCATTCATAATACAATTCAGGTATGAAGTCACGGGCCGCATAACATTCTTTCCGGACCACATTTGGCCTGTGGGCCGCACTTTGGACACCCCTGGTGTAAAGTAACTAAGTCCATTTAGGCTACTTCACGTTGTACTAAATTCCAATACTGTCATTTCCTGCTTTTCCTTTAACTCCACATCACAGAAGCAGATATTGTCTATAATTCTACTCCACTACATTTTTTGGAACACTTTAGTTAAGTTACTTTACATTTTGATTATGACAAGTTTCAACACAAACCATGCACTTCCACCCTACTGTATATTTCAGCCATTTGAAAATAGCTGATCTACAACCTCACAATGCGTTGCGATTGCGATGCGACAAATTGTGAGCTTCTATTTTCTGCGATTTTCTTTTTTTATGTATAGGCTACTATACATTTGAAAACTTGTGAAATGGGACATTCTGCATACAAAATTAGTTATTTCAACTTTTGGTACTTTTTCCCCAAAAAATTGTCAATATACATTTTGAATACCACACTTTTACTTGCAACAGAGTATTTCTATTGCAGTATTGATACTTTTACTTAAGTAAAAAATGTGTTTATGTTTTTCCACTGGTTCGTTCTTTCTTTCTTTCTTTCTTTCTTTCTTTCTTTCTTTCTTTCTTTCTTTCTTTCTTTCTTTCTTTCTTTCTTTCTTTCTTTCTTTCTTTCTTTCTTTCTTTCTTTCTTTCTTTCTTTCTTTCTTTCTTTCTTTCTTTCTTTCTTTCTTTCTTTCCCACCTGCTCTCAATATAATGGACAGGTGTCTTTCCTTGGAGATGTCTTATATTATCTCCTTCCTATACATGCAGTAAGCATATATATACACCTTTCCACCTCCCTCCTATAAGCATATATATACACCTTTCCACCAGCTCCACAGATGTGAGGCATTTTCTTCACATCACTACATTCGTCTTTATTTTTAACACCCATCTCCTGCTATAACAAAATGCTCTTCTCACGTATAGCCAAAGATGTGCCTCAAGCATATTATGCACCGAAAAAGTTAAATTATGCATAACATAATCAAATTATGTATATAGTGGTTAATGTATGATTTGTAATAATCAAAATCTACAACTATTAGACAACTATTGTGATTGAGGGGGTGCAGCGGTGGAACGGAGGGATGGACATTGCAAGGGTAGAGCGATGAGATGAAGACAGATATATATATATATATATATATATATATATATATATATATATATATATATATATATATATATATATATAATGGTCAGAGAGAAACTTGGAACAATGGTCAGAAATGTATAATAAGCCTGCAGGGTGTTTTCTATCTCTCATGATGTCCTATCCCGTACATCAACTACAAATGCTTCCCGAGCGCGGCATGGCTGCAGCTCAGCGCTCCAAGAGACGGGTCAAATGGGGAGAACACATTTTGCATATAGCCTATAGGCTGTAATAATACAGCAATGTATGTGACAAATAGTAGGACTTTAAGGTTTTACCTTGAAGAAGCTGCACCAATTGGTGTAACTGATTGCTGCTGAAAAGCACTCGCCATGTTGCTTTGTTTGATTGTTTCCAATGGTGTAAAGCAGGGGTGTCCGGACTTTTTTCAAAGGGTGCCATGTTAGAAAATATTAAAACACCCAAGGGCCAACCTACCAAATATGACCAGACGTGCAAGGTAAAAAAAAATATTCAAATAGTCTTTCTTTGACCCCTTCAGAATGAGAAAACAAGGAACAAGGAATCCTAACAAATTATACTCTGGGAAATGCCCATGGGTGAATAAAAAATCACACACGTGTGAACTGAGTGGTGCAACTCCCCTCTCTCTCTCTCTCTCTCTCTCTCTCTCTCTCTGTAATTAGCAGGCAACCGTGCAACACTCTCTCTCTGTTTCTGGCACAACAGCGCCACTTTTGCCCCTATTGGTACTCTAAACATCGGGACATATAGTCCCATAGGGACATTGCAGTTCCTTGGAGTGGTTGCACCACTCAAAAACTTCAATGTAAAAAATACATACTGTTGGGGCGAACCATTCATAATACAATTCAGGTATGAAGTCACAGGCCGCATAACATTCTTTCCGGACCACATTTGGCCTGTGGGCCGCACTTTGGACACCCCTGCCTGGTGGCAAAGTAACTAAGTACATTTAGGCTACTTTACGTTGTACTAAATTCCAATACTGTCATTTCCTGCTTTTCCTTTAACTCCACATCACAGAAGCAGATATTGTCTATAATTCTACTCCACTACATTTTTTGGAACACTTTAGTTAAGTTACTTTACATTTTGATTATGACAAGTTTCAACACAAACCATGCACTTCCACCCTACTGTATATTTCAGCCATTTGAAAATAGCTGATCTACAACATCACAATGCGTTGCGATTGCGATGCGACAAATTGTGAGCTTCTATTTTCTGCGATTTTCTTTTTTTATGTATAGGCTACTATACATTTGAAAACTTGTGAAATGGGACATTCTGCATACAAAATTAGTTATTTCAACTTTTGGTACTTTTTCCCCAAAAAATTGTCAATATACATTTTGAATACCACACTTTTACTTGCAACAGAGTATTTCTATTGCAGTATTGATACTTTTACTTAAGTAAAAAATGTGTTTATGTTTTTCCACTGGTTCGTTCTTTCTTTCTTTCTTTCTTTCTTTCTTTCTTTCTTTCTTTCTTTCTTTCTTTCTTTCTTTCTTTCTTTCTTTCTTTCTTTCTTTCTTTCTTTCTTTCTTTCTTTCTTTCTTTCTTTCTTTCTTTCCCACCTGCTCTCAATATAATGGACAGGTGTCTTTCCTTGGAGATGTCTTATATTATCTCCTTCCTATACATGCAGTAAGCATATATATACACCTTTCCACCTCCCTCCTATAAGCATATATATTACCAGCTCCACAGATGTGAGGCATTTTCTTCACATCACTACATTCGTCTTTATTTTTAACACCCATCTCCTGCTATAACAAAATGCTCTTCTCACGTATAGCCAAAGATGTGCCTCAAGCATATTATGCACCGAAAAAGTTAAATTATGCATAACATAATCAAATTATGTATATAGTGGTTAATGTATGATTTGTAATAATCAAAATCTACAAGTAACTAGTGACTACAGTTTTCAAATAAATGTAGTGCAGTAAAAGTACATTATTTTGATTCGAGAAGAGTAGAAGTAAAAGTATTGCACATTGGAATTATTCAAGTAAAGTACAAATACCTTAACATTGTACTACAGTACTTCTCAAGTAAATGTACTTCATTACTCTCCGCCATTGCCCTTCGGGCTATGGGATATAGAGACTCCCGTACAGGCTAATCGGGTGATGGGCACCGGTTACCGGAGGGGAGGGAGGCGTCACTGGAAGAGAAGAAAAAAGAGAGAGGAGGGGGCGGGGATATCACTTGCGCGCGTCCGCTCATCCCGAGTCTTTGTGTTTGAAACTCCAATATCTCACATATCAATAATTCAACGCGCGAGAGCAGACGGAGCCCCGTGCGCTATGCGTTCTACTGCGCTGCGACTCGACAAGGGCCCCGACGCATCGCTGCTCGCTGCTGCCGCCGTCGCCGCTTCTTCTTGAGAGGAAAAGGCGTTGACTTTGAGACTCGCGAAGGACAAAGAAGTTCAGACCTGGAAAACCAATGACAAAAGGTTAAGGACTGTTTCCCTCCTCCACCCACCACCACCTCAAAAGCAACGCAGAACGGAACGGGGGACTGTTGCTACGCTCCGTTTCTCTTCAGAAGACTCCGCGGGTGTGATTTAAGTAGCCTAATCTACCAGAAAAGGAGTCAGCACAGGCATACGAGAAAGAATAAAACAACCTGAGTTGTATATCTCAACGCAGGTATATAAGCTTTTATCTGCTCCCCCCCCCCCGAAGGCGACTATACACATCTGTAATTCTTCGTAGAAACTTGGAAACTCTTCCGATACCTTTTCCACGGGATTAGATCCACGGTGAGAAAGTCACCCCCCCAGAGTGCTCAACATCATGTTGACGTTTTGTCTGCTGGGTGCCATGTGGCTCGCGGCGAGCCCGAGCCGCGCTCAGAACGAGACGGAGCCGATCGTGCTCGAGGGTAAGTGCCTGGTGGTGTGCGACTCCAACCCCGCCGCGGACCCCACCGGCACCGCGCTTGGCATCTCGGTGCGCTCGGGCAGCGCCAAGGTGGCGTTCTCCGCCGTCAGGAACACCAACCACGAGCCCTCCGAGATGAGCAACAGGACTATGGTCATCTACTTCGACCAGGTATAGACACAGGCACTTTATGTATCCGTATTCTAGTCATTAAGACACATAATATGTGGCTGTGCTTATACACACTGGATTAAGAGCGTCTGCTAAATTCCTAAATTGTAAATTGTTGTTGTACGACCGTGTTATTGCTTCTCAAAAACAACTGACCATGCACGACGCCTTAATTGTTATAGCTTATAGATTTTAGATATTTTTCCCCCCACCCTTCCAGTAGGCTATAGAACTATATGTTTTCAACCTATTAAAGACATGCGTTTCAAGACATTTGCATATAAGAAATTACGATGTATACGGTATTTTGTCAATAGGCAAGTTGGCATTTCTGCAGATATAAGTTTCACATAGGGTGTGAAAAAATAAACGGCGTATAAAAGTCAAAGAGTTCAGAAGAAAACACTTGGTAGTAGGCCTATCTATATACAATTAAAGCGTGAAGAGCATATAAGGACGGAAATGTGCCTATAGGCATATTGGATAAGCCCGACTCTAAAAGTTTACCAGAAATAGAAGGGCGTCGAAAAGCGCACGAACGTCTCCCGTGGCCCGCTGTTAATGTCTCGTGAGGAAGAAAGCAGAATCGCTTGCCTGTTCCAAAACGGCGAAAATTGAATTGGAATGAATTTTATTTGCTCTCATTCTGGGAGCAGCGTTTATAGAGAATACAAAGTGGAAAACTTTTCACCTGGCAATATAGTGGATATTGGAACTGACATCTCGCCAAATAATTTAATAACGATAGGTTACGTGGGCGAGGTCCTAGTCGGGTGTCTTAAATGTTAATTTCCTTCAACTGGCCATTCAATTATACATTAGTTCTCATCCACCCTGCCTTGCACTCATAAAAACAGACATTTGGGTGCAGAAGGCATAATTGGAAATTTCGTTTGAAAGATTGATTGGGTTCTTTCCACAGTCTTAAGTTCTTTATTTGAAAGGTGTGGGACATTAGTTCTATAGGCTCCTTTTGTCGTTGTTATACATTTGCAAGCTCGGCTGTAAAGTCCATTTGATTCTGGGATGGCCATAATTTTATACACCTTGTTATTTCTTAATACATTTTGAATTCAAGCGCAAGGCCAAATATTGTACTGTATAATGAAGATTGATTTGATATCTAACCCTCCTTCCATCCTCCCTCTTTTTCTATCCACACACTCCTCGTGTGTAAATCTTCCACGCTGTCTCTGCAGATCCTAGTAAATGTTGGGAAGAATTTTGACGAAGAGCGAAGTAATTTTATTTCACCGCGCAAAGGGATTTACAGTTTTAACTTCCACGTGGTCAAGGTCTACAACCGCCAAACCATACAGGTCAGTGTGTGTGTGTGTGTGTGTGTGTGTGTGTGTGTGTGTGTGTGCGCGTGCGCGTGCGCGTGCGGTGGTTTTGTGCACACCAGATACACAGATGCTTTTTCTTCACTTCATAAAACTTGAATGTGGGGGGAGAGAGAGAGAGAGAGAGAGAAATTTGCCCTGGAGTTAGTTTGTAGACGTTTGTTTGTGATGCCTTTCTCCCGGGAGACAACGGCGGGAGGCGTTTATACAGATGAAAGCCAGGCGCTCGCCCGTCGCTCAGTCATAATTAATCGCTAGGCGTGGAGCCTATAAGCGGAGTGCAGCCAGTGGACCAGCTGCTGCTGTACAGTAGGCATGCAGCGTTTAGCCAGATGCTCGAGTCAGACCCATGGACAGCTCTAGACTGTGCCATCAGCACCATGGACAGCTCTGTACCATCAGCACCATGGACAGCTCTGTGCCATCAGCACCATGGACAGCTCTGTGCCATCAGCACCATGGACAGCTCTAGACTGTGCCATCAGCACCATGGACAGCTCTAGACTGTGCCATCAGCACCATGGACAGCTCTAGACTGTGCCATCAGCACCATGGACAGCTCTAGACTGTGCCATCAGCACCATGGACAGCTCTAGACTGTGCCATCAGCACCATGGACAGCTCTAGACTGTGCCATCAGACCCATGGACAGCTCTAGACTGTGCCATCAGCACCATGGACAGCTCTAGACTGTGCCATCAGCACCATGGACAGCTCTAGACTGTGCCATCAGCACCATGGACAGCTCTAGACTGTGCCATCAGCACCATGGACAGCTCTAGACTGTGCCATCAGACCCATGGACAGCTCTAGACTGTGCCATCAGCACCATGGACAGCTCTAGACTGTGCCATCAGCACCATGGACAGCTCTGTACCATCAGCACCATGGACAGCTCTGTGCCATCAGCACCATGGACAGCTCTAGACTGTGCCATCAGCACCATGGACAGCTCTGTGCCATCAGCACCATGGACAGCTCTAGACTGTGCCATCAGCACCATGGACAGCTCTAGACTGTGCCATCAGCACCATGGACAGCTCTAGACTGTTCCATCAGCACCATGGACAGCTCTAGACTGTGCCATCAGCACCATGGACAGCTCTAGACTGTGCCATCAGCATGGACAGCTCTGTGCCATCAGCACCATGGACAGCTCTAGACTGTGCCATCAGCATGGACAGCTCTGTGCAAGTGAGATGATATTTCAGTGGTTCCCAAACTTTTCAGTTTGCCCGGGACCCAAACTAGTGAAAATAACAATGTTCACACTTCTTAATTGTTATTGTTTTTATTCATGGAATGAATTAGCTTTATTGCATGGGTTTTAATTTAAAAAAAAAATATATATATATATATTAATTTTGAATGCATAAAATTCTTTATCCTGCCGCATGTTTTTGGAAATGTATTTTAAATCAAGTATATATATAAATATAAATATAAATATATATATAATATATATATATTGTTATATTATATTCTTTTTAAATTTTTTGCCACTATTTGGGCCTATATCTTTGCGGCAAACAACTGGTCCTGATTGCCAGCACAGTGTCATATAGGCTATACTGTATATTCATTCCTTAAATGATGTCAGCGAACATGAATGAATTACAATCTCCACACTGCCTAAAACTGTTAATTATAGGCCTGCATATGAACGCACACGGCCAACAACGTTCTGTGCATTGCCCACATTTGGCTAATTAAATGTTCATTGTGTGTAATTCTGCTTTTGGTTCCCTGGGTGCACGGCACATTATGCTACTTACGCTTTATTACCGGAATATTGAGTTAACCCATTTTGTGCGGGAACCCCTTTTGGTGTTTTAAACATTATGTTGTAATTTAGCTATTCAAAAATAGCAGATCTACAAGCTCATAGCACGCCACCGAGTGTCGCGCTACGAGCTTGTAGATCTGCTATTTTTGAAAAATCGTGAAAATATTTATTTCAGAAAACTGGAGGATTTAGAAGATTTTCTTTTAATTTCGTCAGGCCTGAATGGGTTAATTAGCATGACAACAACAGCATGCCACGATGACTGTTGAAGGCAGGCGGTGTGCGGGGGTGAAAAGCCCTCTTGTCAAGTGTGCCGTGTATTCCTAATCACCTTCATGTTACTGAGAGAAAACACACCCACCGCCGGTTGTAGCACTTGACTCATGCCATGGAGCTAATTAGGGTTGTAATACACGGGCTATACAACAGGGCATGCATGCAGAATAACGATGTCCCATGCATGCCACTTTGTTGTTTTTGTGGTCACTTATTATGATTTCGAGTGTGAAAACGCAGGATATATATATATATATATATATATATATATATATATATATATATATATATGGTAATATATATAACACACACACACACAGACTTTGGTTAGAGACATTGCACCACACACAGGTTGTGCAAATTGTGTTGCTTGGTTTGCAAACGATTCACTTGCTGGATAACTCACATTTTGCCATGTACCCCAATTATTTTATTTATTTATTATTTATTTCGACGTCAGTTAAATCCCGCTAGAAATCACTTTGTGAAAAGGAAAAAAACAGGTGTGACTCATCAAGGTGGCCAGAGTTTGTGTGTGTGTGTGTGTGTGTGTGTGTGTGTGTGTGTGTGTGTACTACTGTATGGTTCAGAAGCCTGGACACCATACAGACATACGATTGCTGGAGGCCTTTCACATGCGCTGTCTGCGATGGATCCTGGGCATCACATGGGAGCACCACATGCCCTATGAAGAGATCTACACACGCACCAACTCTCCCAGCATGGTTAGGTCAAGTGATCCGTATGCCTGCAGTCCGGTTACCACGACAGATTCTCTACGGCCAACTCCAATCCGGCCAGAGGTCTGCAGGAGGACAACGTAAGCGCCATAAGGACCACATGACGGTGCTTCTCAAGGACTGCAACATTCCACCCTCCAACCTGGAAAGGACAGCAGCAGATCGAGACACCTGGCGCTCTTTCTGCCTCACGGGTGTTTCCCACCTGGAGGCCGAGACATCCCTGAGGCGTGCAGAGAAGTGCAGGTAGCGGCATGAGCCTGCATGCTGCAAGACCTGTCCAACCAGGTTCAACACACATCTGCCCCACGTGTGGACCGGATTGCGGATCAAGAATTGGTCTAAACATCCACATGAGGGCAACAAGCGCTGAAACCCCCCACCCCTACCCCCAGGAGATACTGTATGAAGTCATCATCGACAACGATGGACTGCCATGTGTGTGTGTGTGTGTGTGTGTGTGTGTGTGTGTGTGTGTGTGTGTGTGTGTGTGTGTGTGTGTGTGTGTGTGTGTGTGTGTGTGTGTGCATGCGTGCAAGTGTTAATCATTTCTCAGAGTGTGAAAATGTGGGCTATTTTTCACACTCTGAGAGTTGAATCAACAGACAGGATTGTCCTGTGTGCCGTTTACCCCACACTTCTGTGTCCCGCCAGCTAGCCAGTACATCTGCTGTGTTGAAAACTCCCACTGCTTGATTGCCTTATAGGAAGATAACATGGTGCACGGAGGGGAGAGAGAGAGAGAGAGAGAGAGAGAGAGAGAGGGAGAGAGAGAGAGAGGGAGAGAGAGAGAGAGAGAGAGATCACTGCAGTGGTCACTGCTCTTATCCCTGTGGTCACTGCAGGGACACCAGCAGGGACACCCTCTTGGCCCAAATGTTAAGGAGGCTGGCGTTGTGCTCGTAGCCTCGTACAATGTATAAGTCCGTAGTTTTCAATAAAGACGTGTTTTAATCTCGTCCGTGGCCGAACGTCCTGGTTACATTGAGCTCAATCCCGGCTATGAAAATGTCAAAATAGATAAAATCCATCTACCAGAGTCTTAATCTAAGGCTAGTAAACTAGTTGACTGGCTTGGGGTCTGTACTTTTCCCACCCTCTACACCAATCTCATCACCACAAATATGATGATCTATAAACTGACAGTGCATAGGGCGTTGCAACACTACACATTGTGAGCTTGTGCTATTTTCAATGTGTTGCAATGATTACACTTTTGTAGTCATTGCAGCCTGCAGATGGCTATATGGACATTCAACTTGTGATATCCATTCTTCAAGCTATGAGATGTGGGTGGTGTGATGTTTTGATGCCTGTTTCACACACTGACAATTTGCACCAACTTGTTATTATTCTTTTTGTTTTCTCAAATTAGGAAAATACCTTCCTACAAAGCAACTATATTCACTTAGTTTAAATTAAATATGTCCTTTCAACAAATGCATATTTTTATAATAATCAAATCACAATTAATAGTAATATGTTTGCAGTAACCTACCGGTAAATACAATATACTTGAAATTACGAAGAGACACATATTTATATTCTCAAGATGTATTATGTATGTATTATTATCGTCCAGAACATTTCCCATAAATGGAATAGTGCATTCCTTAAACAAAGTGCCCTGTGCACAATATACTTTCACTTGCACACAAAGAAAGTCAGACCAAGGCAGATAGAGAGGCATGCAGAGGCAGAGAGAGATACAGATACAGGTAAAGAGACAAATCTTTAGTGCTTTGGTAAAATCTTAGGCCTCAACATGGCAACAGTCTAATCAGTCTGTTTTCTAAAGATAGAGATAGAACTTTATTGTCATTGCAACAAGTATAACGAAATTAAAAGTGCCAAAGTCAAAGTCAAAAATGCGGCAAAGACTATAACTAATTAACTATTTAGCAAAATCGGGGACGTCTGTAACAGTCCTGCAACAGTGACTCTGACTCTGACATGACTCTGAAGAAGACCGCAAGGTCGAAACGTTAGTCTTTTGTATACTCAGCACCTAAATAAAAGGCTCTAAATGTCCGTGCTGCTCCAGTCTCTTCTCCTTATGCAAGTCCTGCAACAGTGTTTGTATTCAATAGATTACAGTATCTGTAGTGACATCAAAACAAATTAATCTCAAGGAAAACATCGCGTAAGTAATCAGGTGTGTGCTGGAGCTGGAGTGGGCCCATAATGAGGCTAACAGGATATATCTTTCCACATTCACCAATTGCCTCATGCCAATAAAATGACTGGCAGATCATTGTAATATTCTTTTTTGCCATTTGCTAGCTGCCAATGGAGTGTTACCTCTTCCTTTTGATGGTCTCCCTTAAATAGCAGAGCCTTAAGGCTAGACTAACCAAGTCTCTCACAGTAAAGTCAGTAAACCAATCACTCAGGAACATTCCTTGTGTTTTCTGGACTTATGAGTCCTGAAGGATCCATACATATTTGTCTTATATTGGCACCCTTGAAACAAGCATGTAACAGTTTCATGTTTTTGCAGATGCTGTCCAATGAATGTGATGCAAATACTTTTTGCGTCACTGATTGTGTGTAGCTTTTAGCTTTACTACAACATCATACTCTCTGATTATAACATACCTACGGTTGCCCTGATCCGGTCATGTGATGGATTAAGAGTCTTCACTCTATAAAAAAGGTCCCGTTCTTGTATAATTAAGAAAAACTTAACATCTTCATCTTCCAACAGAACATGAGATGACTTAGACTTCAGTGTCATCTCTGATCTGAGAAAGACTGCTCTTTATGGAGCATGGCTTTATTTTGGTTTTAAGCCATGTACAGAGTTAGCTAAACTTGTACCAAAAAGGTGTAGGCTGAAGCCACAGCTTATAATGCCTATACCCTTTTTGTCTTAAAATAGAAATAATAACGAAATACAAACAAACAAAGACAACATTGCATGGGACAACAATGTTCACATACTGTAGAAATAATATTTCATGATTTATAATGAATTATAATGAAATATTATCTTTAAGCACTTTCTTGAATGTAAAGGTTGAACAGCACATTTTTACGTTTTCACAACTAGTACATATATCTATTGTCATAGCCGACTTATCTCCCTTTAATGCATACAGTATACAGAATGTTTATAGCTGGTCAGGAAAGCTTATCATTGTCCTGCATGGACTCCAGTTTACCATCAGATTAGTCTACTGAACACACTAACACAGGTAATACTCTACATGAAATACATGCTATCTATGCAGCAGTGCCCTGTTCATGGCCAGGTAATACTCTACATGAAATACATCCTATCTATGCAGCAGTGCCCCTGTAACCCTGTTCATGGCCAGCTCAATCCTTATTTCATCTCAAAACAGGAAGATGGCATCGAGCTTAGGGAGTCTGCACGACAGAAATACACATCGTATCTCTTTTCTCATCTTCCACGGTTCTCTGGGCTTTTGTTTGTGTGCTGTTGGCCAGGGAGAGGCAGTGCATTCTGGGTGTTGTTGCCGGACCCCCACAGACATGTGTTTTCCAGCTGGTTGTGTGTTACAGTGTGTTATTGTTTCAAGGACGAGTGTGAGCAACTCTGCTGTACTTGGAGTTTCAGAAGGATAATTATTATGTAAATAGGCATGGGAGGCACAAGTGACTGCCTTCCCAATTCGATCTTTATTCCAGACTCAAAGGAGATCCATATATATCACACAATAAAAACACAATATAATCAAATACAATAAAAAGACTTCCATCATGTTCAGTTTGGAACATACAGACTAAAGGAGAACCTGACAGAACTATATGTACTGTATAGGGTTAGTTATCCTGACTGATGCCCTGCACATACATCTATAAGGTTATGTATAGCAGCAGAGCAGTTGGGTACCCCAACACTATAACAAACACAGTGTACATCTGTACATAAGATTGCGTAGCACAGCACAGCAGGTGGGTAACCGACACTAACAAACATCTGGCTTGCACTGGAGCTTCTTGGAGCTCTCCATAGCGTCCTGCAGTCATTATTAGCCCCAGTTAGTCGTCTGGTACTGCCCACCTGTATAGTGACACCACAGGTGGGCAGACACTAAAGCTGGGGGAGAACGGGATCGAATCCGGCCGCTCTACCGGTCAGCGGTCACTGCCCCTGAGCCACTGCCAGAATGTGTTGATCAGCAACGATGCCACCCACTTCTGCCACTCACTACTGTATCTGGTATTTTCTTCTGCCAATCATATCTACTGTATGTGGTATTTTCCGTACTAAAGGGAGACACTGATGGGCACACTTTCAGCAAAGTGCACGACAGATACAAAGATAATTATATTTGGTGTTCCTGTTAAAACACTTTGCTCACACTTCTGTACGTGTAGGTGGCAATGATAGTGACGATTCAGTGTGTGTGTGTGCGTGTGTGTGCACACGTGTATACATGCCTACATGTGCACATGCATGCGTGCATGTGTCTGTAGAAGCCTGTATGCTTTTGTACGATTTGCAGCACACTTTCTTCCTGTACTGTACTGTGTGTGTGCGTGTGCGTGTGCGTGCGCGTGTGTGCGTGTGTGTGTGTGTGTGCGCGCGTGCGTGCGAATACATATTGCTTGCTTTGTACAGTCTCACTGATAACAGTGATAAAGCTTCCCATCTGTCATCTCTACATTAGACGTACGCACGCACGCACACACGCACGCTAAATCGTCACTTTCTTTGCCACCTACGTGTACAGAAGTGTGAGCAAAGTGTTTTAACAGGAACACCAAATATAATTATCTGTTAATCTTTTATTAATCAGACCTGTCCCGTGCGTGCGTGCGTGCACGTGCATGTGTGCGTGCGTGCGTGCCTTCCTGCGTGCATGAGGTGCGTGCGTGACGTTGGCTGGGTGATTGGGGTTGTGTAGATAGAGAGAGCAGGATTTTTGAAAGGTATTAATAATATGTGAATGTATTGTTAGTTGTTGGGAATGAACACAGGGGTGGCATTACATGTCTTCTCTTTAGATGTGGTTAGAGGTTAGATGTTATCACTCACGCACGCACGCGCACACACACACACACACACACACACACACACACACACACACACACACACACACACACACACACACACACACACACACACACACACACACACACAGACATGCATGTGCAAACTGTTTAATAATATTCATTGTTGTTTTCTTTATCTGTTATGTCATAAAGGACAGCGAATCAATGTACTATAGTCACAGTTTTTAGGCTTCAAGTATTCTGCAATTCTCTTTGGTATCATGTATGTCCATGTTTGTTTTGGTATGCACACCCCCGTAGTTACTCTGTAAGGAGCAGTCATCCTCCAGGAAGATAGATCTCTCCTGGGGATCTGCTGTCACTGGCATTCAGGATGCTCAGTATAGCGTTGTTCACTAACTGAGCAAGAATCGCATCCAGACTCCAGAGACTCACTGGGCTCTGTTTTTCTTTGCTGGTTTGGGATGTGATTATTGTTCTTGTTGAGTTTTTTTAGCACTGTCACTTCACCAGAAATGAGATTCAACAGTTTTGTTGTTTTGTTGGTTCAGTAGTCTCGCGTAGCCAGACAACTATTTCACAATCTCCGAATGCTATATAGTATGGTAATCTGAGTAGAATGTGAGTAATCTGTTTGTCATTTCCAATTTTCATTGTGAGCTTGTAGATCTGCTATTTTCAAAAGATTGTTATACATTTGAAAACTTTAAATGGGACATTATGTATAACTAGACCTGTACGTGTCTGTTGCAGTTGGCCACTGGGAACCTAATGATATACGTTGTCATAGCACCTGTTTTAACTGTCAGCTGGTGTCCCACATGGAGATCTGTGTATGTGCCTGTGTATGGCAGAGGCTGGAAATTGCACAGGTGAAAGGAGTTGGACTCATTAGGCCCACTGGCAGAGCCTGGCCCAGGTGAAAGGAATTGGCCTCATTAGGCCCACTGGCAGAGCCTGACCAGATCCTTTTGTGGTGGTTCTGGAGAACTGTGGGTCTGACCGACTCAATACCTGGCACTGCACTTCCTGTGGGGGTGTGGAACGCGTGTGTTGCATGTGAAGTCGATGGGTCAAACTATTCTCGAGTTACGTGCATTACAACCGTACACACACACACACACGCAGACAGACAGACACGCAGATACATTTATAGTAGGATGAGTACTACTACTCCTGGAGGTGTGGTCTTCTCCTGGAGGTGTGGTCTTCTCCTGGAGGTGTGGTCTTCTCCTGGAGGTGTGGTCTTCTCCAGGAGGTGTGGTCTTTTCCTGGAGGTGTGGTCTTCTCCTGCATGTGTGGTCTTCTCCTGGAGGTGTGGTCTTCTCCTGGAGGTGTGCGAGATGCCCTCGTGACTGATGGTGCGCCAAGTGTGGCGATCAGCAGCACCAAGCTCACACCATTTACTTGTGACAGGAGTGTTTCTACATTGCAGTATTGATACCATTCAGGATGGGAACCCCTTGTGTTTTAAGCATTATGTTAAAAACAGCAGATCTACAAGCTCATAGCTTGTAGATCGAAATTGCGAGAATGTGCAGCAAATCTTTTAATATACGGTATATATTCAATAGTTTGGGAACCACTGATATAGAAACTATAGGTTTTTCAGAAAACTGTCAAGATTTAGAAGACATTTGTAGAATTGACCTCAGGTCTAAATGGGTTTAGTAAAAAAATACATTTTCCACCACTGATTGTGTCTTATTCAACACAGTATAGCAACCCGTGGCTGACTTGGACCTTCACACCTGAGAGCATTGTATGAATGGATATACTCACACTGCGTCTGTTTTCGAGCATAAACCTTTGCCAGGCAGTGTTGATGAACCAAGCCATCACATCGTGCCGTACCTTTACATAATGTGAGCAGTTGGAGTGAAGTTATTAGCTGTACGCTGCCTGCTGTCAAATCTCCTATTATGGATACTCCCCACTATTAGAGAGCTGTTATTTCTTTTATTACCCACACTGACTCCCACTCCTTTTATATCTCCCCTAGAATGAATGACAGCATATGAAGTGGATCTTACTGGAACATCTGGTGCTGCATTATTTAATTCTTTCCCCTCCACCCTCATCTCATCTTTTCATCCCGTTTGAAGTAACATCAAATCAGATTACATTCGGTCTCTCTCAATGCGGCTGAAGCTAAGGGAGGAAAAGACAATGTAATCACACCTGTGTAAACCTAGACATTAACACGCTTGCTTCGGTGTTGTTGTCCTTTCCATTTCCTTTTATCTAATAATCATGGACAATGTAAGCACTGGTGTAGTAAAATATGCAAGGAATTACAACTACACACATTAGCTCTGGAAACGGGCCCACATAATCTTTAGGTCTGCCCCTAGACTGACTGAGACAGACAAACAGACTCAACTAATGTAGTTACAACATCTGAAAACCATTGTTTTTGTATCGACACAGAGAAGAAAGGGTTGGCCAGTCCAACCCTGCCCATATGCGCCTCAAATGTTTTTCTGAGGGAGGCACAGAGAGGCAGAACTGTTTGGCAAAAACAGCTGCTAGACCTACCTAGGGCTCATGGGCAACAAAACCATCCCAAGATGGAGAATATATCCATAGTCAATTTAATATTTTCTTAATCTATAGATATCACAAGTATCAAGTCTAAAAATAATGACTAATAATCAGAGATAGACATATAGCCACAATACACTGATGTAAAATACATCCTATATGTTGTTTGTACAGTACATATCTTTAAATAGCCTAACAGTAGCATTGATGGACCGTGAAGCCCAACAGGGCTGCAACAGTTGGGATACTGCTCAGATAAGGAATTGTGTTCTCTCCACATTTCAAACAGGTCTCAGTTATAAACAAGAAGTAGGGATCAGATAAGTTGAAGTCCCTTAACGAGTTGTTGCACACCGACCTCACATTTATTAAAGTCATCTTAATCAGAGAGAGAGAGAGAGAGAGAGAGAGAGAGAGAACATGCTAAACGTGTGTTTCTTCTGTCACTGCTCACAATGGGAATGCCATTTAGAAAATGACATAAAGGGGGCTAGTTCTGAGAGATTGAAGCATGGAAATGAAGGGTCATGCTGGGGTGGGAAAAAACTATAACGAAAGTGTGCGGCTGCACTGCCACTGACGCAAGTGACGAACGTCATTGGGAGCTGAATTCCGTCATACCATTTATATTCTATATTGTGTGTGAAGCATGACCCAAAGCTTAACCTTTCTGTTGTGTAAAAGTTATACGAAAAGACAGGTTCACTTTAGAAAAAGAGAGATGATCCGGGCACTCAAAGAGGAGTAGCCTTTATTTAATGAAAAGGCAACAGCCAACATGTTTCGACAATAACTGGTCTTCATCATTTCTCGCCCTGATGAAGCGCAGTTATGGTCGAAACATGCTGGCTGTTGCCTTTTAACCCATTTAGGACTGAGGCTGATTCTATTAAAGAAATGGCTTCTAAATCCTAACAGTTTTCTGAAAAACCTATGTTTCTATGTCAGTGGTGCTCAACCTTTTTCATGTCAAGGACCCTCAGAATGATCTGTATGTGGCTGCTAACCCCCCCCCCCTCCCCACAAAGAAAATATTTGAGTGAAAAACGTTCGCTCTGAAAGAATATAATATATCAAAGATCTACAAGATCGTAGCGCGGCACAGAGTGCCTTGTAGATCTGCTATTTGTCAACGGATCGTCTCTCTTTTTCTATGCCTTGATTCCGTTTGTGCATGTGAGCACCTTTTTACTCTTAGTCACTTTTATATCTCCGGTGAGCACCTGGTTCTTCCTGTCTTCCTGTTCACTTTGCTAGCAAAAAGAATCCTATAACAACCACACTAACTCATTGTTTCTCATTGAAATTATAGACTTACTATAGTGTTGATTTTGACAGCAAATTTTGATTTAGTTTCAGTCATAGTCTTTTGAATAAAATTCCATTTAGCTTTTGTCATATTTTAGTCATCTGAAATGTTTAGTCAACTTTTAATATATTTTTTATCCCACGATTTTGCAACCCATTTTTTCACAGTGTCAATTATCTAATGTAATCCTGGGCGCTAGACTTCCTCTGCCAACCTGGGTGGGCAGCGGACTGACCTCATCTTCTATGCATGAGGAGTCCAAGCTGCTTCTTTTGACCTGACGGGGGAGAGTTTCCCTGGCAGGACGTAGCGCGTGGAAGGAACACATTATTCCGACCAGTTCCTTTCCCCTGTATCAGGCGACCCCGGCTGGCCAGGGGGAGGTAGTTTAGAGACCAGGATTACTGCATGTTTTTGTGAGGGTATCTAACTTGCCTCCACCATCTCATGTCTCCCTCCTTGCGTCACTCCTATACCTTTTTCTATTAATTGTCTCCACCAGGCCGAAGGCATGGGGAGAGAGTATGTTTTGCACTCCGTCCGTGTATGTATGTGTCTGTCCGTCCGTCCGTCTGTTACCAGCTAATCTCCGGCACCGTTGGCCAGATCCATGCCAAACTTTGCACACACACTCCCTGGATGCCAACGACGATTGCCATGGAATCTGGCACAGTCGCACAGATTCCATCCAAATCTCGAATTGGCACGAGTCGCACAGATTCCATCCAAATCTCATGCAAATCGGTACACATGATCTCTGTAGTCATGTGATCAAGACGAGTCTGTTGGATTTCTCTGATTCTACACTGATTGGCTAAGATTACCTTCCTGCCCAGAAGGGCACTTTTTCTAGTTTTTCCTTCTTCTGTCACTTTCTGTAATATACATTTAAAAATAATATCGGTTCTTGCATTAATGGATGCAGATCAATGAAAGACTGACACTATAGACCAGATAACATGTGCTTAATTAGTACTAATGGCTGATAATGTGCGTGCGTGCGTGCGTGCGTGCGTGCGTGCGTGCGTGCGTGCGCGCACATGCGTGTGATCACTGGCTCATCCTTCCAAAGCCACTGTCATGACTTTATTAGAGCCATACATCACTGACACAGCACATGCTGACCCTGGGTGTGTGTCAGTGACCGAGACATAGAGACAGATAGAGACCATTTGTGTCAATAAACGACTTGGTGTAGGAACAGAGAGATTTGCACATTATACTGTATATCCCTGTGTGTGTGTGTGTGTGTGTGTGTGTGTGTGTGTGTGTGTGTGTGTGTGTGTGTGTGTGTGTGTGTGTGTGTGTGTGTGTGTGTGTGTGTGTGTGTGTGTGTGTGTGTGTGTGTGTGTGTGTGTGTGTGTGTGTGTGTGTGTGTGTGTGTGCGAGCGTGCGCGTGCGTGCGTGCGTCAGTGGTGGAAAATGAAACCATTTTAGGCTCTCAATTATTATTATTACATTATTGTTCATCTTTACTTGTATTTTGATCAACGTTTGCCAACAGCATTGAACCGTGGACAAAATCTTAGCCAACGATAACAAAATATGCACACACGGACACACAATATATCAATGTGCTGTGTGATAATTTGTTTATTACATTGTCTTGTTTTGCTAACTAGGGATGTACTGGTCACGTTTTATTTGATTTTGAGACATGCCGATACCGATTTTTCCCGATCCGATCTTTATATTATATACAATACTTATGCCATGTGAGAAATGTATACGTCACTCTAGTCTAGTCTGTTGCCTTTCAATTATTCAAAGGCAAAAATATGTGACTACTTTTATTAGAACTATAGAATCATTGTGAAAATGTGTTTTACATAATTATGTCGGCCTCCTGGTAGCGCTATAAAGAGCAGATGTATGCACACTCCTCTAGGGAGTGTGCATACAAAGTTTTACACAGATCCGTGCAGTTAGAGGTAAAAAACACTAATCGGACTGTGATAGGGTCACCACGAGGCTGAGTTGAAAATGTTCAAGTGGCATTTCTTCCTCGGCCTAGTGGGAATGTGTGTGCACAATTTCACAGAACTTACACGATGTGTGGCATTTTGTTTGAAACCCTTACACTCTCTCACTCCCCTTCCCTCGCCCACTCCATCTCTCTCTCCATTGTAGATTTTGACTGCAATTTGTTATTTAGTTTTTCATAATATTTTTGTCAGAAATGTTTTAGTGTTAGTCTAGTTTTAGTTGACTAAATATCATACGATTTTGTTGACAAAAGGCTGGCCTTGATGCATGGCATCTGATGTCACACTCAACAGAAGCCATCCCATAACAACTGCGATTTGCAATGACGTGAACCGTTTGCCTAAAAACATTGACAATGTGCCGACGTCACAAACCATTGTCGCTGGTCCATTCATGCAGTCCAGGCTAAAGTGACACATGGGGTCTGCTGAACTGTCAACTGTGACTTTGCTATGGAAGGAACTCAATGTGTCCTCATCTTTGTGGCTAGTAATAATACATTTTATTTATAAGGCGCCTTTCAGGGCACTCAAGGTCGCCGTACAGGATAAAAACAGTACAACACAGTTAAAAGCAGAAAAATAAACTAGTGTGTCTTCGTGACTAGGTGTGTGTCTTTGTGACTAGGTGTGTGTCTTTGTGACTAGGTGTATATTTGTGACTAGGTGTGTCTTTGTGACTAGGTGTATATTTGTGACTAGGTGTGTCTTTGTGACTAGGTGTATATTTGTGACTTGGTGTGTCTTTGTGACTAGGTGTGTCTTTGTGACTAGGTGTGTATTTGTGACTAGGTGTGTGTATTTGTGTCTAGGTGTGTGTCTTTGTGACTAGGTGTGTGTCTTTGTGACTAGGTGTGTGTCTTTGTGACTAGGTGTGTCTTTGTGACTAGGTGTGTGTCTTTGTGACTAGGTGTGTGTCTTTGTGATAAGGTATGTGTCTTTGTGACTAGGTGTGTCTTTGTGACTAGGTGTGTGTCTTTGTGACTAGGTGTGTGTCTTTGTGACTAGGTGTGTGTCTTTGTGATAAGGTATGTGTCTTTGTGACTAGGTGTGTATTTGTGACTAGGTGTGCGTCTTTGTGACTAGGTGTGTGTTTTTGTGACTATAGGTGTGTCTTTGTGACTATTGTGTGTCTTTGTGACTAGGTGTGTCTTTGTGCGTGCGTGCGTGCGTGTCCCCAGGGGTATACAGAGATGTAGTCGTGCGTGCGTGTCCACAGGGGTATACAGAGATGTAGTCGTGCGTGTGTGTCCCCAGGGGTATACAGAGATGTAGTCGTGCGTGTGTGTCCCCAGGGGTATACAGAGATGTAGTCGTGCGTGCGTGTCCACAGGGGTATACAGAGATGTAGTCGTGCGTGCGTGTCCCCAGGGGTATACAGAGATGTAGTCGTGCGTGCGTGTCCCCAGGGGTATACAGAGATGTAGTCGTGCGTGCGTGTCCACAGGGGTATACAGAGATGTAGTCGTGCGTGCGTGTCCCCAGGGGTATACAGAGATGTAGTCGTGCGTGCGTGTCCACAGGGGTATACAGAGATGTAGTCGTGCGTGTGTGTCCCCAGGGGTATAAAGAGATGTAGTCGTGCGTGCGTGTCCACAGGGGTATACAGAGATGTAGTCGTGCGTGCGTGTCCCCAGGGGTATACAGAGATGTAGTCGTGCGTGCGTGTCCACAGGGGTATACAGAGATGTGCTTGGCCCTCCTTTGTCTGCCAGCCCCATGTCACCGTGTCATCACATGCACACTGAACAGCGACCACCTCTCTCTTTCTCCCCGTCCACGCAACACCTCTCTTTGACTTCTCCGTCTGACAGCTCTGACTCTCTCTACTGTTTTCTCATAGGCTACTTCCTCTCCATCTCAGCAAAGTCTGCCTTTATTTCTCTTTTCCATTTTCCTCCAACCTTCCCTTCCTCTCACAGAAATGCAAAATGTATGTTTCCCTGTTAATTCACCTTTTAAGTATTACTTTTTTTCGTTTCTCTTCTGCTTTTGTCCATCTGTTATCCTCTCTTGTTCCTCGGTCTCTCTTGCTCACTTTGCATTGTGATCTTCAGGCGAGTGAAGCTGAATTGAAGCTTTCAGTTCTCAGTGGCACGAACCAAAGCTTACATGCAATGGGATTATCTGGTTTATCTGATTCTAAGGTGCCACGTTAAAACTGTGCGGCAGTGGCTCAGGGGTTAGGCAGCCACTTGAGAACCGGAAGGTTCCCAGTTCGATCCCGGTTTCCCCAAGTAAGAGATAGTGTCGAAGTGTCCTTGAGCAAGACTCTGAACCCCTTTGCTCCCGATGTGCAGGTTGGTGCATGCCTTGCATGGTTTCCTCTGCCATTGGTATATGAATGTGTGTGTGAATGGGTGAATGTAATGCACAAATGCACAATAAAGCGCTTTGGATAAAGGCGCTGTACCATTTACCAGCTGCTGTCACAAAGTTTCCCAAGGGAAGAAAATTTGAAAAAGATGAGTGATAGTAGACATCTTTATGAACACATTTTGTGAAGAAAGCTAGTGGTAGCAAAAAAAACATATTTTTCATTTCACTGCGCCTTTAAGTTTAAAACGAGTAATACACTGTCTGTATGTCATCTTGAATGAGTATTTCTGTAATCAAAACCACCTGTGTTTGGAGGACAGCAATGGACTGTTTTGGGTGGCTTGCTGTTAAGAGCAGTAGTGGACTAAAGTAGCTCTTAACTCTGACAGGCCCTCAATCATCTGCCCGCCCACACACACACACACACACACACACACACACACACACACACACACACACACACACACACACACACCCTCCTGAACTGCATCACTGTGGAGTGTGAGTGAGGGTGATATGAGGGCTGTAATTATGGGTTTGCTCAGTGTCCTGTTAGCTAGCACAGTGGTTCTCAACCTTTTCAGGCCGTGACACCCCCCCCGCCAAAATAATAATAATAATCATAACTGAACAGGGGACCCTCAAAAATGTTCATATTTGAATGGAGGCATTGCATTCAGTTTGACTCGGTTCCACAGATGAACATTGTGGAAAGGCTGCTGCTCATTGGAGCGCGTGTCAACACGGCTGTTACATTAATAGGGTTAACCCATTTTAGGCGGTAACCCATTTTGGTGTTAGCATTACGTTATGCTTTAGCTATTTAAAAATAGCAGATCTACAAGCTCATAGCACGCCACCGAGTGGCGCGCTACGAGCTTGTAGGTCTGCTATTTTTGAAAAATCGAAGATCGACTGACATAGAAGACATTTTTAGAATCTGATCTCAGGTCAGAATGAAACTGTCAGGATGTAGAATACATTTTTAGAATCTGATCTCAGGTCAGAATGGGTTAAGTCGAGCCTCCTAATGTGTGTATTCCCCTGCCATGTGTGTCTAACCAACGAGGAGCTACGTCTCTCCTCAATTAAAATCATCATAACTCAAACCATTTTCAAGCCGTTTGCTTTGCGTGAATTTAGAACTGTCAAGATTTACCGCAACTAATTTATGATATAGGATACTTTGTTAAATAGAAAATGTCATACCAAAACAACTGATCGGTTATACAACAGATCTTCTTTTGGCAACTCAGGCATCATTTCTGAGTTATGGCATAATGGCAATCCTATTATGGCGGTGATGTTGATGTATAGGCCCCAGTGGCCAATCCATGGTCGTTAAAAGTTGATTTCTCCCTCTGTAATTTCCTCATATTTCTAGTTTATTTAAATAATGTCATGCAAATTACTCCAGTGCATAGCCTACTGCAGGCCTGGTTGACTAGATTTAGAAGACATTTTGATAATACAAAAGTATTGGCATTACAATTTACAAACCTGTAGATCTATTTTCAAATACCCAAAATTGATATAGGGCTGATGTGGTTAGTGTATGTTTTGTAATAATAATCAAAAACTAGTAACTAATTTTCAAATCAGTGTAGTGGATAGGGCCCAGACTGTGTGATATAGTGAGCCTCCTTAGTGGGGATAAGGGAACCAGATAGGGCCTATAGAGTAGACTGTGTGTTACTGAGCCTCCTTAGTGGGGATAAGGGAACCAGATAGGGCCCAGACTGTGTGTTAGTGAGCCTCCTTAGTGGGGATAAGGGAACCAGATAGGGCCCAGACTGTGTGTTAGTGAGCCTCCTTAGTGGGGATAAGGGAACCAGATAGGGCCTAGACTGTGTGTTAGTGAGCCTCCTTAGTGGGGATAAGGGAACCAGATAGGGCCCAGACTGTGTGTTTAGTGAGCCTCCTTAGCTGGAGGACTGGCTCTGGAGACAGAGAACCAGTGCCAGGTGTGATGATGGGACACCAGGTTGTGGGCCTGATGAATTGGACGGGAGACAATGGAGGATAGAGTCGACTGTTCACTTTCCAACCCCTTCGTATTG
The DNA here is from genome assembly GCF_963924005.1 of Protomyctophum bolini. Taxonomy (NCBI): domain Eukaryota; kingdom Metazoa; phylum Chordata; class Actinopteri; order Myctophiformes; family Myctophidae; genus Protomyctophum; species Protomyctophum bolini. Next base: position 37,990,990 of record NC_137865.1, read on the forward strand.
CCTTTTCTACCTCCAAATGTTTGGTGTGTGTGTGTGTGTGTGTGTGTGTGTGTGTGTGTGTGTGTGTGTGTGTGTGTGTGTGTGTGTGTGTGTGTGTGTGTGTGTGCGTGTGCGTGTGTGCGTGCGTGCGCGCGCTCACGCGTGCGTTCGTGTCTCTCTAAAAATATAATAATTGCATTGTCTGTTCATACAGTACAGTTATATTGTTGGCTAAACATCACAAAGAAGCATTGTTAACCATTTCCCCGCCAAAATACTTATAGCCTGCGTTATTTGTCGGGCGCGACACTACCAAAATACGTAGCCTACATTTATTCGGTTGTATAAAAGTGTTTGATCCAATCTAGTGGAAAGGCTACGCACATTAGCTTCGGATGGCTATCTGTTGTTAGCTTAGACCCTTGGCTGCGCCATCTTCATTGTGCGTGCTTTAATCTCGAAATCCCCCTCCGAGGCGGCATTTCTGGTCAAAACAACGCCCCTTGCACAGAGCCTAGCGGTTGCAGTAATGGCGCCGGCCTATGCTTCTCCTCGGCTTGTGAAACAATAACAATCGATCCGACAACACACACCATTAAGCTGACACAACATCTGGTCGCGGTGTTTTGGATCTTCAAAATAAGGGTTGCACGGGGCGATATCCTGGAATGTTATAAATTAATCCCGGGGAGTTAAGGGTTAAAATGTCCTGAATGTTTGAATTGCTGTTATCCAACTGTTTACATAACCTCAAATCAATCCATAGTTTACAATGCTTTAAACTTTTTTTAAGTTTAAAGGACGCTTTAATTAAAACAGTTCCAGACTCTATCTGGCATTTGGAGATTGTGGAATAGTTGTCTGGCTACGCGAGACAGGTTATGCCTTTATTCACAGTCATTGGGCTAAATTATTTCAAATTCACAATGGCTGATTAAACCTGGAAAGTGGGCGTGTGGGCGTGTGTGTGTGTGTGTGTGTGTGTGTGTGTGTGTGTGTGTGTGTGTGTGTGTGTGTGTGTGTGTGTGTGTGTGTGTGTGTGTGTGTGTGTGTGTGTGTGTGTGTGTGTGTGTGTGTGTGTGTGTGTGTGTGTGTGTGTGTGTGTGTGTGTCCTTTCTCTATAACACCTGATTTATTAATTTGTTTGTGAAATGTCATTGGCATAAAGTTGAAATCACCGCTACTGCATGTGTGTCATCTCCAGGTGAGCCTGATGCACAACGGCTGGCCGGTGATCTCGGCGTTTGCCGGCGACCAGGACGTGACGCGCGAGGCGGCCAGCAACGGCGTGCTGATCCAGATGGAGAAGGGAGACCGGGCCTACCTCAAACTGGAGCGGGGCAACCTGATGGGAGGCTGGAAATACTCCACGTTCTCCGGGTTCCTGGTGTTCCCCATGTAGCGGACGACGAGGAGACATGGGGGAACAAGCGGCCCGGAGGAGGAGGAGGTGACGATTGAAGGGATGCTTAAGGATTCAGGAACTGGAGAAGACTGATGGAGACGTGATGGGGGGGGGGGGGATGATGAAGAGAGAAGTTGGTGGATTGTGGGGGGGAGGTGTGGGGGTGACGATGGACTTCTGCTTGGATGCTATACGGAGGAGAGAGAGGAGGAGGAGGAGGGAGGAACGGACCTGGATTGATGGAATGAGAGATGGGATGTGACAAAGGAAAGTATCGAAGCGGTAATAGAAAAAGATAATCAAGCGGGGCGCTGGTAAAAAAGAAATAGGTATACTGTAGTATACGTTCATGCGGAGGGTTTTGACACCTCCCTCTCTCCTTCTAGTCATCTGTCCATCCGTCCGTCTGTCCGTCCATCCGTCCATCCGTCCATCCATTCATCCATGCCTCGTTCTTCTATACCCTCTCTGCAGTTTTGACTGAAGGTTTTTTGGCAGCCAAACTTTTTTTATTCTCAGACGAAAAAAATAGATACGCGAGCAATTGTTTCTAAATGCCAAGTGTTTTCACCCTCCCCTCTTTCACGTCCGTCCGTCCGTCCATCCACCCATCCATCCATCCATCCATCCATCCATCCATCCATCCGGCCAAAAGGTAATATTCCTGCTTCTTTGCCTGTACAGGTACCTACTCGTATAGTGTGGGTTCATTCCAGTTCATTCAACCAACCGCTCTCCCTCCTCCCCCAGTTACTGGCTCAATCAGTTATTTAATTATTTATCTCGCTCCAAATGTTCTTTTCTTTCTTTTGTCCTACTTACTACTCTATATTTATTCACCTTTTACAACATTTAAACCCATATCAAAACATTTCTTTACTAATGACTGGATAGAAGAATGAAACCTGTTTGGGACGTGTTGGATACTTCTACTGCTATTTATTTTCTCTCATACAATACCTTATTAGCATTACCATGTATGTTTGAGGGGCGCTCGCCCCTCCAATGTCTCGCTTTTGGAATTATGTCATCTGGCAGGCAAGTACTGGCACTAGTACCACTGGTGGTACTTGAGTCCCCCTCTGGTGCTACACAGAAGACTCGCCCAAAAAAAGGAGAAAAAAGACAAAAGTGGAATGAAATATTTATATATAATTATTACAGGTAGTTCTTCTGACCAAGAAATTGGTTGAAATAGGCTATCCAGCCGTGCTGAAATGAGCATGGCAGCACACCTTCATAGAATATTTGAGATCAGTTGTGCTGATTAGTGATTAGACAGAGTTTTGTCAGAGCATCAGCATTATTGACTTCAGGAATGGAACAAAAAGGGCAGGCATGCGCTCCTGTATACGAGCGGTCTGCTATTTTTGAAGAATTGAAGAACCACTGACATAGAAACATAGCTTTTTCAGAAAACTGTCAGGATGTAGAAGACATTTTTAGAATCTGATCTCCGGTCTAAATGGGTTAAAACAAGTTATTGAGGTGGTACTTCAGTATAAAACGGTTGGGAACCAATGGTTTAGACTAGAGCACTAAACGTGACGTCAGGTGGCAGCCAAGTCTAGATGTTTTTCTGCCTTTATTGATAGGATGAAAGTAGACTGACAGGAAATGGGGAGAGAGATGGGGGGGAAAGACACACGGCAAAGGCCGTCGGGATCGGGAGTCGAACCCGCGGCACGCCGTCAGCCTAAGTGCCCAGACGGTAGAGCTAACCGTCCGGGCCAAGTCTATGGACTTTATTTGCTTGTTTACAGCAGTTACACAAACATTGCCGTCATGCGGCCAATATATACATCTTGTGACTGGATCTATACAATAACACACTGCATGTCCTGCAGGTTTTTAAGGCAGTCAAGCGCTCCCCTTCCCCAGTTGAGCTACAGAGCTGTGGGATAAATGTAACACACATGGGAATGATTTACTGGATCTCTTCTCCAGTACTCCCTTGGCATTTTAGTCTATTTTTCATGTGTTGACAAAATTGGCAATATATTTAGTCTTAGTTATAGTCATCGTAGCTTAGTTTTTATTTCGTTATTTTAAGGAACATGACGCTCCTAATCACGCAAAGCGTAATTACTCGCTTATGTTGCTTAAATAACCACGGTTATTGCATAACCCCCCATCCATCCATCCATCCATCCATCCATCCATCCATCCATACATACATGCATCCCTTCTTGCTTGTTCTCTTTCCCTGACTATGCTGATGACCAATAAGTGCAGGCAACTCCTTCATCCCTTCCACTCTTCCCTCTCTTGTTCTTCGTGGTCCATTCCTTTACCCCACCCACCCCACCCCGTGATTTCTCTGCTGCTGTACTTGTATACCTCCCAATGCGGATCCCTCCTCCGTTGCTTCTCTTCAGTGTTGGAGGTTTTGGCGCTGAAAACGTGAAAACCAATTCACCACCACATACTCTCTGGCTGTATAACTGGATATATATATATATAGTGGTGGAAAGTTTGTACATTTTCTTAACCCATTCTGACCGGGAACCCATTTTGGTGTTTAGCATCATGTTATGCTTTAGCTATTGAAAAACAACAGATCTACAAGCTCATAGCGCGCCACCGAGTGGCGCGATACGAGCTTGTAGGTCTGCTATTTTTGAAAAATTCGAAGAACGACTGACATTTTTAGAATCTGATCTCAGGTCAGAATGGGGTTAATCAGACCAGTGTGTGTCCAGTGGAAACCTCGTATGAATCTGATCTCAGGTCAGAATGGGTTAAGTACTGTACCCATTTAGGACTGAGACCAGATTCTACAAAACGTCTTCTAAATCCTGATGTTTCTGTATCAGAATACATACTTTCAGATGGTTCCCCCCATCTGAAAGTATGTTGTTCCAGGGACGCCCCCAAAAGCAAAGATTTGAGTTTAACCCATTCTGACCTGAGATCAGATTCATACGAGGTTTCCACTGGACACACACTGGTCTGATGAACCCATTCTGACCTGAGATCAGATTCTAAAAATGTCAGTCGTTCTTCGAATTTTTCAAAAATAGCAGACCTACAAGCTCGTATCGCGCCACTCGGTGGCGCGATATGAGCTTGTAGATCTGCTATTTTTCAATAGGTAAAGCATAACATGATGCTAACACCAAAATGGGTGCCCGGTCAGAATGGGTTAACACGTTCGCTCTGAAAGAATATTCAAAGATTTGCACCAGATTTTCACGATTTTTCAAAAATAGCTAATACTTTAGCTATTTTTTTAATAGCTAAAGTATAACATAATGCTTAAAACACCAAAAGGGATTCCCGTCCTAATGGGTTAAGTACAATGTTGAGGTATTTGTATTTCCAAATTCCAATACTTTCACTTCGACTATACATCTCAGATCAAAATATTGTACTTTTACTTACTCCACTGTTTATTTGAAAACCTTTAGTTACAAGTTACTGTGCAGATTTTAATTATTATTATTAGGCCTACAAAACATACATTAACCACTTCAGCCATATCATTTCTGCCATTTGAAAATAGGCGATATATACAAGCTCACAGTGCGTGCAAAAACGAGTACTTTTGGTTCTTTAGGTACATTTTGATGGAAATTCTTTTGTACTTTTGCTCAAGTAAATTAGGAATTCCGGTATTGATATAATTGACTTGCGAGTACTTCTTCCACCACTATATATCCTTGAGAGAGTTCCAGGGGGTCCCCAGCCAAATGATAGTTAGGAACCAAATGGACCCTTATGGGTCTGTAACTCTGACAGCGTATACAAATGGAACCAAATGGACCCTTATGGGTCTGTAACTCTGACAGCGTATACAAATGGAACCAAATGGACCCTTATGGGTCTGTAACTCTGACAGCGTATACAAATGGAACCAAATGGACCCTAATGGGTCCATTTGGTTCCATTTGTACGCTCTCAGAGTTAAATTAACTTTTATTTTACAATATGGGGTCCCAGAGATTGAAATGCCATTAAATGGGGGACCGTAGCCTAATTCAGGTCAAACCGGGGGGTCCTTAAAATGAAAAAATGGTTGAAAATCACTGCTAGATCTTCTATTATGGGGGTCCTTGTCATACATTTTCAAAAGGGGGTCTGTGGGGCTAGTGAGTATCATTTTGGGTGTCCTTGACATGAAAAGGTTAGGGAACCACTGCCTTTGAGGCCCACCGTCCAGAGAATGGGCACCCGTTGCATTGTTTTTCCTCAATTTCACTATACTCTCGATTTCAGTGTAACATACAGTACATACAAACACTCTACAGTGTAACATACAGTACATACAAACACTCTACAGTGTAACATACATACAAACACTCTACAGTGTAACATACATACAAACACTCTACAGTGTAACATACAAACACTCTACAGTGTAACATACATACAAACACTCTACAGTGTAACATACATACAAACACTCTACAGTGTAACATACAAACACTCTACAGTGTAACATACAAACACTCTACAGTGTAACATACATACAAACACTCAGTGTAACATACATACAAACACTCCAAAACAAGATTTCCGTTCTACTGATGTTATGATAATGATGATGATGAATTGATGATGATGATGATGATGATAATAACAACTGGTTCGCGTGTATAATATGTATTTCTGTATTTCAATGTTATATAAAAGAGAAACCTACTAGTGATTGTGTGTGGAAATCTGAGGCTGCTGTTCTGCTCTTCTGATTACAACCATGCTTCTTGCTTTTTTGTTTTTGCGTTAAATAAACCAAGTTGTGGCTAAAAAAATGTAACTACTATTACTATACCTTAAGAAAAACAAAAAGAGAAAAAAGAACATATAAAGGAATTTTATTGAGGATGAAGATTATAAACTTGACTGTAAGATACATGTGAATATTTAGACGACACCTTTATTTATTTTTAGTTTTTGGTCTATCAAACAATCAAATCAATTTATCTACTGTTTTTTTATTTGCTTTGATGAAAACCAATAAAATTTCAAAATGGTTCGTTTACTTTTCTTAAACCTACTTTGAGTCTGGCGTCGTAGATTTATTTTGTTTACGCCGGCTGGCGTAACTTCTGAGAAAAGCCAAAGATACACACATATACCCTGGTGTGTGTGTGTGTGTGTGTGTGTGTGTGTGTGTGTGTGTGTGTGTGTGTGTGTGTGTGTGTGTGTGTGTGTGTGTGTGTGTGTGTGTGTGTGTGTGTGTGTGTGTGTGTGTGTGAGAGAGAGAGAGAGTTTGTTTGTGTGATAGTTATAAGCAGATAGTTGCATGTGCGTGTGCATGTGACTATGCAAAATTCAAGAGCACTATTTACCTCTCTCTCCTCACCATTACCATGTGTCAGTTGCAGGCCCCATTGCTGCAGTTTCTCACAAATGATTAATATTTTATCTTTTAGTGCCCATGCTTCTTCTTTTTCCCTTTCCCCATTCTCTTTCCAATTTCTCTCTTTATTTGGGGAAGTTTTCCGTCACCCTTCCCTCGCCCATCCCTCCCTCCCTCCCTCACTCCCTCCCTCGCCCATCCCTCCCTCCCTCCTCTGTTTCTCAATTCGTTTATTTTTTATTGTTCTCTCAACAGTCCTCCACTTCATGCTCTCTCGTGCAGTCTCTCCACTCCGTTGCTTTCTTTTGTGCTCGCTCTAACTATTTTAGTTTTTCACGCTTTACATCTAGTTGTCTTCCTCCTCTCTCTCTCTCTCTCTCTCTCTCTCTCTCTCTCTCTCTCTCTCTCTCTCTCTCTCTCTCCACCTGGTTGGTTCGTCAGGTTCTGTGGTTCATTTTCATCCAGGCTAGGTAATGAGCTCCAGGGGGAAAATTAGCACTGGAGTAATAAGCAAACAGCAACATCATTTTCCTGCTCAACGATCGCATGCACGCACACACAAATGTGCACACACACACACACACACACACACACACACACACACACACACACACACACACACACACACACACACACACACACACACACGCCCACCATTTACATTTTTTTATTTAATTTTCCTTGTGTGTACAGCAAATCAGGAAAACAAACACACATGATAAAGAAAAGATTATAGCACAAACATTCAAACCAAACACTTATTGATCACTATATGCAATGCATACACGTACGGCCCAGCCACTTGGTCACATCTTCCAAACCAGTGTTTATTTGTGTTTTAGTGTCTATAGTCTAGTTTTATTTATCGACTAAATATACGATTGTACTGGACTAAATCTACAGTTAATTTTGTTGACAAAAGGTGGGCCTTGATGATGTCGTAATGGCAGATTTTACATGGTTGCATGCTACAAATAGCACGTGTTGTGAGCTTGTAGAGCGCAACACAAACATGATCTCTCCTCCCTCCCTAACATTTTAGTCTAGTTTTAATTTGTTGACAAT
>NC_137865.1:38003743-38056243 GCF_963924005.1 Protomyctophum bolini
TTAAAAACAAACATTTAAAGCAATAAACATCTGCAGATAAAACAACTCTCAAAGCACAAGGCCAGCTTGGGTGATGAATGAGTCAAAGTGCTTTTGTGTTTACGTGAGGCGTGCACAAGGAGGCCACCGCTGTGGGCTGATGTTTGGAAAAATACATTTTAGTGTGAAAACAGGACACCATGCAGCTACAGAAGAACTGCCAAAAACAAATAACTCGAGGCGTCAGCCAAAGAAACATGAAATCCAAATGAATCGGTTGCAGCAGAACACGTACATTGACACTAAACCTTAAGCCGCCTATATGCTATGCTATACTGTACAGTATGTGGCAGACAATTGGACTCGAGTCATAGTGACTCGACTCGAGTCCCAAGTTGTTTGGTCCCAAGTCCAAGTCGAGTCCCAAGTCAGTCCAAACCCTCAGGTCCGAGTCCCAAGTCGAGTCCCAAGTCCAAGTCGAGTCCCAAGTCTTTCTGTTTAAGGCAAGTCAAGCCGAGTCACAAGTCGAGTCACAAGGTTGTGTCAAGTCTAGAATTTGAATTTTGTTATTTGTCATGTGACTTGTCATGATTATGAATTGATTACCCAGGACCGAATGGAAACAAGACAGCAAGGACTTTTTTCAGTGATCCCTTTTTGATCAGTGTTTGACTGTACCCTATACCGATTACATTTCTGCCAATAAAGTATTCAATCAATGAATCAATAGATATTCCCCACTGTATTTCACTGTACTATGGCTCCCCCTAATGGACGTTTTGTCCCTGTACGCTGGAGCAGAGGCAGTGCAATCTGCGCATGCTCACAACTGTCTCTGTGTGCCTCCGTGTTGACACTAGTTTACAGACACAACTTCACACTTAGTTAGTACATATGGAAATATGTAATATACAATTGGATCTGGGTGTCTTTCAGCAACACTAACTCAAAGGTAGGAAGCAACTTTTCAATCTACTGCAGCTGTGTGGTGAAAATAAAGGTTTTGCCTTAGTGTGGGAGTGGAGTTGCGCTGCACACCGACGCTGTATTCAAATATCGTATGCTCGGAAACAAAACAAGTCACAAGTCATCTTGTCTCGAGTCGAGTCGAGTCGGGAGTCATTGGCTAGCAAGTCGGAGTCAAGTCTCAAGTCTCGTTGGTCTTTTACCTTCCAAGTCCGAGTCGAGTCGCAAGTCAGGAGTCAAACTATAGTACCAATGCAGAAAAACGTGAACTGTAGGACACTGGCCCTACAGTCCAAATATGAGCAAAGTAGGACGTAAAATAATAGGCTTTATGCACACACGACCATTTTGGAAATAACTCGTCCTGGTTTTACCATTGGTGATACCGATGATAATAATTAAGGCTCTGTTCCATTCTGGTCAAACAGAGTCAAGGTGCTTATTGTGCATGTTCACTCATGGAAACACAGTGGGTCTCAATTCAAAGTGTCCTTGATGGCCCCGTATGGGTGTGTAACTCTGAGAGTGTACAAATGGAACGGGAAGGGTCCATTTGGTTCCATTTGTACACTCAGAGTTATAGGGGGTCCTTGAACCACTGTACACTCAATCTGCATGGTTACCCATTGGCAAAACAAAGGAGAAAACAGTGCCCTCTTTTCCTTTGAATTTGTCCAGTCAGTCTGTCTCGAGAGACTATACTGTACCTGGAACAGAGCCTGGAACAGAGCCTTAATTAGTATCATCGGTACCACCTGTGAAGGAAGTAGCGAAGAGGCCAGGATGTAGGAAGAGTTTTATTAACAGGACAGTACAGTACAATATACAAGTTCTGCTAAAAGGATGAAACCAGAAAAGCCTTTCGCCTCGTTTCCATGGGTGTCCTCACATACTCTGAACCTATACCTTTCATGTTAGCCGGACTGACTCCATTGTTGTTCTTAAATGTCTAATCCTGAAAATGTACTTATAATTATGTTGGTTTTTGGTTTAAGTATACGTGTATATACTTTTACAAGTTATCTGGTAAAACGTTAATACAATGTGTGTGTATTGTGCTCATGTCTGTCTTATTCTTATCAGTAAGCAGCTGCCAGCCTCCACGTCTGAGGAGCTGACACAAAGCTCAGCTGAAGAGCTGACCAGGCGTGAAGAATACACACCGAGAAGGGAGAAGGGGGAGGTGAGAGAATATGTCTATTCTTATTTTCCAAGTCCGAAAAGGTATGTGTGTGTACTGTGCACACACAACTTGACGTGTGCATATAGGTGTTTATGTGAGTTTTTGCGTGTATAGGCCTTTGTGCACATGAGATAGAGGTGTGTGTGTGTATACACTTACACACATGCGCGTGTGCCACGCGTGCGTGTGTCAGAGAGGCAGTGACAGTATGCAGGAGGATCTGTGCAACAGTGAATGTGTTCTGCCTCATGCTTTTTCAGTTTTTACACTGCGATGCTACTGCAGGTGTCTCCCACTGGAACGCTGTCATATGGCGGCGAGGTGATGAAGATGCTACTGTGTGTGTGTGTGTGTGTGTGTGTGTGTGTGGGGAGGAGGCGGAGCGATTCCACTTTTGGTAAATGTGTCTATACTGCTGTCTGTGACTGTGAGTATAGCCCTCTTCAGTGAGGCCACTGGGAGTTTTTTCTTGGTTTCTTTCTAGAAGGCAGATATAAATGTGTAGTATTGGGGGGGGGGAAAGAAAAGAAACATATATACTGGGTGAACACAAGGGTATTGGTTAAAATATAGGTGAATATTTAACCCTGAAATGTAGTGTACGGAAAATAAATGTTTTGTTTTGTCTAGTTGAATATGGTCATTAATTTTCTGTTGACAAGGTTTGCTCATAGGGGGAAAGGCATGTTTACCAATAGTTCCATGGGAAGTGAGGTACCAGGAACAGCTATAAAAGTACAAGAAGTGAGGTCGCCAGGGGTTCCATTTTAGATCAAACATAGTGTTTGGTGGTGGTTTGTCAAAGAGACTCTTTTAATACGAAACCAGAATCAGCAGAGTTGTTAAACCACTTAGTAAGAACTTTGTGAAGGGGAAGAACTTAGAAAAGTTTGGTTATGGAACATTTCTGAGGGTTTAGCTCTGAATCCCTTCAGAGCTTTTGGACAAAGGGGGGACCTGCTGTGGCCTCCTGACTTGAAAGTTGGAGAGTAATATACACTTTTTCCCCTTTTTTGAGCAATGCATTGACTTTTTATTTGATGACTTTATGGATTACTTTCGGAAAATAGATCTACAATTTTTATTTTTCTGTTTGATTTTGTTTAAATCAGATACAAATATTTACAACATATCTGTCAATATTGTAATCGTGGTCTAGGACACTGCAAAATCATTTGAAATGTTTATACTCATGTGTGGACTCCCTGTTTTTGCCATGCATCCCCTATAGTGCATGACACTGGCAACCCACCCAGCGTGTAGACATTACTCTAAAATTTGGTAATATCTGGGATTTATATAACGCTTTTCATAACAGATTTCAAGATAACTGTTTGATTGAAAATCAAAGTTGTTCTTTTGAGAGATGGAAAGAGGTGGGAGAGAGATGACAGAGGACGGAGAGAAAAGGGGAAAATTGTCAAAGTGTAGAGAGAGAGAGAGAGAGAGAGAGAGAGAGAGAGAGAGAGAGAGAGAGACGCTTTAAATGGCTTATGTGTGGGGACCAGGGGAGATAAGAGACAACATCTAAAAGGACAACTTTATTAGGAAAAAAAAGACCAAGAATTAAAAGCAATAAAACTGTACAAGTAACACGTTAAATTCAGGTCAACTTGTAATGGTTAGTCAGTGTACAGTGGAGGGAGGGGGCATCTCTGATATGTTTGGGGAGTGCATTCCAGGATGTCATGTTAGCTCTCCCAGGAAATGGGGCTAAACTAGCTTTATCAGAAAGTATTCTGGATCAAAAAATGAGCACCACTTCTATCAAGCAAATATCACATTGTTGAGGTCACATTGTTTAGAGAGAGAGACTAAAAAGTATAAAGACAGGAGAGGAATTAAGGAAAAGGTGAATCATGAAAGAGAGGCGTTCAGGGGACAAAGATGCGAGCAGAGAGGAAGGGAGTAATGGAGAGAGCCTTGGTTTGCAGTGAACAGCCTCTCACTCCACACTAATGTGTTTTGTGGCGTCCAGCAGGTATGGCAATTGAACATGTGCCCAATCTGGGAGGGGGGTGGGGGGGTGGGGGGGCACATGAAACTGTCAGACAGATGGAGGAAGGAATCAGAACGAAAGAGAGGGAGAAGGTGAAACAAAGACGGCCATGCCTATTCGCATAGGCCAGTGGTTTTCAACCCTTTTTCCTATCAAGGTCCATTATTCATTCAGCATTGGAGCCACGGACCACCAATATGACATTTAGCCTCTCAGACCCAAGAATATTTTGTTGTCGTTGGATAAGACTTTGTCCACAATTCCATGCTGTATCGATGTTGGTACAGGTACCATAGGAGAGATAACAGCAAACGTTGATCAAAATAACAATTCTTCTCTAATTGTGTAGACTTCTTGTAAATTAAGTAATGCAGATGTATAACAATAATTTAGCTCTAGAGAGTGTTAAATGAACCCAAATGGACCCGTAAGTTACAAACTCTCCATCATTTAGACCTCATGGACCACTGGTTGTCCCCAGACCACTGGTACAATTACCATGTCACTCTTAAGAGCATCTTCTAAATTCCTAAATTGAAAATGTAATATCTGTGGCCTCAGCAGAGTTAAACCAAATGTATACTTTCTCACACAGCAGTGTCACTCATCAAATATAACAGATTTCCAAGTGTTTGCTTGAAAATCGAATTTGTTCTTTTCGGCAGAGCAACACACCATCTTGCAATGAAAGGCTATAAGGCTTTATTGTTTGCCAGAGAGATGGGAGGCAGTGGGTGAGACAGAGAGAGATGGGACAACGAGAGAAAACAAGGGGAGAATTGTCAAAGTGTGTAGGGCAGAGAGAGAGAGAGAGAGAGAAAGAGAGAGAGAGAGAGGCCATATGGCATCCCTTCAGGAGGATTGTGCTAATATAGTGATTGATATAGGTGGAGGTGACTTGATTCACATACAGCACTAGCACGTAGCACTAGCACGTAGTGCACACACGCACACTAGCACTAGCACGTAGTGCACACATGCACACATGCACACACACACACACACACACACACACACACACACACACACACACACTGTACATATGCAAGCCATTTCCTATGAGATGAAGAAAATGCCAGCCCTCATTATGTCCTTTTCCATGACTGAGGAAGGCCAAACAGGCCGAAACGCGTACGTTTTCAGTCTCAGAGGTAAATAAAATCATGGAAAAGGACATATAATGAGTGCTGGCATTTTCTTCATCTCAACTTATATCTTCGAGCCTTGCACCTACTGTATAAGGATTTAGTTTGAACCTGGAGTGTTGCGGTTTGTCTGCTACGGCAGTACTTTTCTCTCAAGCCATTTCCTATACCTATAGCATCAAGGATAGCCTATGTATATTCATTTGCATGGAGTGACTATAGATTAGCACCACTGGACAGCAAATATGAGTGTAAAATAGGAATTCCTTTGAGTTAATACCAGCTAATATACGACGCCCTAAAGGGCGAGGTCGCGTGGGGCTGGCCAGACGACGGCACCGCTCGCTGGCAGTCTCCTCCGTGAGAGTGTGGAGGTCGTACTGCTGGGGCAGATCAGAGCGTGCAAACTGTGCACGCATCCGCCTGGGTGACGGCACACTGCTGGGCCAGTGTGGTCGCTTTGGCATGGGTTGAACTTTGACCAAGAAATGCACAATGAAAACAGGTATGGAAAGGGGTTCCTGGAAATGGCAAATGGCCATGGTTCATGGACATGTATAGAGAGTCTTGGAGACGTGACAATCACGTGACTAGACGTGATGTCACAACTTTAGGTTCGCGAATTAACCAAATTGTGTTTTTGTATAGATAGATAGAAAATGACTTTGATTGATGTGACGTGACACATTAGAATAGATAAACAAGTTTGATTCTGTCAGCAAGACGTACACGCAGTTCTGAGTTAAGTTAAGGATGGATAACAACCGTCGAGACACGCGCGCATCATCAATCAGCACCCCGCTGTCTGAAACGCCAGCATCTACACACATTGTGCAACATTTCAGTTGTGTGTGTGTGTGTGTGTGTGTGTGTGTGTGTGTGTGTGTGTGTGACACGTTTATTTGTCTGCTGGTATTTGAAATTTCCTCCTATAACTGCTGATCCATGAATAGCCCGTGCAGCTTCACCACATGTCCTGTCATTGAGTGCCTAATTGGCAGACCCATACACACTGTTGCTGTGCACACACACGGAGAGATAAATAAGCCTGGACACACACACGCACGCACGGTCGCACGCACGCAATACAAAGAAAAGAAGAAAACACAACACAATTAGGAGGAGAAAAATGTCAGGTCTGCTTCATAGTGTGCAGACTTCTCAAGTGGCCCCCGAAACCCTGTCTGTGTGCTGGGAATGGGAATTAACTGGGCCTGTAAATACGGAATGTTTCCAATGCCTGGGAGAGTTGTCCTCCTGCTGTCACCTGCATGCATGTTCTGAACGAAAGATTATAATCCCGAAGAACATTATTCCTGGTATTCAAGGAACATTAAGCGCGAGACATAACTGGTGGAGAAAGATGGTGGTTTGATTTTTGAATTTGATATAACCTTGTTTGTTTTTTGAACACACCTCAGAATGATACAACATGAATACCTACCTCACTGACAGAAGAATATGGCCCACATTTGTTTTTGTTTTTTTTGTCGCTTCTGTTATTAGCTTGTTGTTGATTTGTTAGGTTTCGAAATGATTGTGCTTGTATCTCCTCCAATTAGTGTGATAAAGTGAAGTAGGGGGAATGGGAATGTGTGAGAACAAATGCATCGGCAAAATGAACGTGCACTTTCTGTGCCCATGCTCCTCGTAATCCATCTTGTGTGATTTGTTGTTTGGTAATGCTCATTAGCTTCTAATTCCCTGTTAAAACTCATATCTGTATTAGACTCATTGAGATAGGAGCGAGATAATAATAAGATGATGATGACGATGATGATTTTGTTGTAGAGGAGAGTCATCTGAGGAAACATTTTTGGTGAAGAAAATGCACACTGAGCTAATTTTTGTCTCTCAATGACAATATGCTGAGCTAGTGTCTCTCTCTCTCTCTCTCTCTCGCTCTCTCTCTCTCTCCCTCTCTCCCTCTCTGTGACTGACTATCATAGCCAATTTTACAGTAAATTACTCCCTAAACAAGCTCAATAGAGACAGGCCCAGCAGTCTGGCACCCAGCACGCGTGTGTAAACATGATTATGTGGAGGAAGTGGCTTCACATTTTCGAGCACTCTGTGACAGCCAATTAGGGCCCACGTTAGCGTGCAGTAATTCTTCAAATGGAGTATGTTGAAGACAGACGCAGAGGAGGAGGAGGGAGGGCAGACGGAAAAGGAGCAGTTGATTGAGGAGGAGGAGGAGAGAGAGAGAGAGGGCATCTTCGGCAATTAAACGGGAAAACAGTCGAGGCGACACAGATTGCGATGTAATTGTTGTGCACCGTATTGGGCTGCTGCCGTTTATTTTGACGTGTAAGCACACAGCCAAGAGGATGTGTGCGTGCGTACGTACACGTGCGTGCGTGGCCACAACAATTCTGACTCAATTACACCTGCCATTACGAGAAGGTGATCCTCCAGCGCAGACAATTGCTTCCTCCAACTATTTTCTCCCCTTAAACACACCTAGCCTATACTAATTGCACACAGTAAAGCAGTGGTTCCCAAAGTGGGGTCCGGGGACCCCTAGGGGTCCTTGAGGGAGTTCTAGGGGGTCCCCAGCTAAATGGACCCTTATGGGTCTGTAACTCTGAGAGTGTATAAATGGAACCAAATGGACGATTTGGTTCCATTTGTACAGCGTATATCTATTCTACGTCCGAGCATGGACATGGTAACGCCCTGCCTGCCTCTGATTGGCCTACCAACACTACAGAGACCCTAAGGTCTCACCACACTGTCCTCTGTCCGAGGTGGGAAATAATACAAGAGAATGACAGCTTGTAAATTTGATTAAAGTGTTGATTATTGTGTATTAATCTAATTATAGTAAACTAATACTATACTAAAAAAAGATAAAGATCAAGGGAAAAGAGACCTTTTAACAATAGCCTACAATAATGTTTCAAGTTTACACTTATAATAAACGGCATAAACAATATATTAGTTTGCCTCTTCTACAAAACAGAAGTTACTGTCGTGCGTGCTAAGCTGTCATTCTCTATTATCGTACTATCGTATTATTTATTTATTTCCCACCACGGAGTAACCTCATTTTCAAATAAATGTAGTGTCGTAAAAGTAGGCTATATACAATATTTTGATCTGAGATGTAGTGGAGTATAGAAGTAAAAGTATTGGAAATTGGAAACACTCAAGCAAAGTACAAATACCTCAACATTTTACTTAACACATTCTGTACGGTAACCCCTTTTGGTGTTTTAACTAAGCATTATCCTATACTTTAGCTATTGAAAAATAGCAGATCTACAAGCTCGTAGCTCAGAGCTTGTACAGTAGGTCTGCCCTTAATGGAGCCGTAGACAACGGAAGTGAATGGCAGTGTGCATGCACGAAACACTGCAGTGTACTCTGAGTACACTGCAGAAGGAAAGGCCAACCCAAAAAAGGGGGTTTCTTTTTTAATATCAATAAATGGTGCATTTATATAGCGCCTTTATCCAAGGTGCTCTACATAGATTGTGCATTCACCCATTCACACACACAGGCACACACCGATGACAGAGGAAATCATGCAAGGCACCAACCTGCACATCAGGAGCAATTAGGGGTTCAGTGTCTTGCTCAAGGACACTTCGACACCGACTCTGGGGGAGCCAGGATTTGACCACTGAACATCAAAAGCAGACCACTATAGGCTGTCATAATAATTGGAGGAGCTGAATTAGTTTGTCCTCTTTTCTCCTTTCACCCAGGCCTTCTAATCCTACAGCATAAACTAGCACAAAAAAAGAAAACATTCATTAGGCATCGATCACTGTGAGTTGCAGGAGAACGGAAGTGTGTAAGCCGATCTGTAATGAACTGTCGTGTGGCGTTTGTTGCCGGCGGTGCTGCAGGGGAAACGGTTATTCTCCTGATTCTGATAATGAAGAGACTCCAAAGTAGATCGACTAAAGAGAGGTTATTGCAAAGGTTTAATTTACCTGCCTTCTCTACTGAGCTCCAGGCTGAAGGCTTAGGCCCATCAGGATGTGTTTTCTTAGCGCTTTACGAGGGTTTCCCCGCAATGATTGATGCATCCTTTACCCCCTCCAGTGCGTGCGCCCATGATCTGTTCCCACAAGCAGTCTGGAAAAACTACATCGCATGTTGTTTTATGTTGTGTACGATAAAGTGCAAGGATTGGTGAAAATTACAGGTCAAACCTTGCGGTCGCAAAATTGCGAAATTCCTGGAGGAACGTTTTGGTCTGTGCACCAACAATAGCACGTTGGCTGTTCCTTGACTGATTTCCTGCCATCGTTTTAATGCATACTGTAACCCATGCATAACCTGCAGTATGCAGCCCAGTCCCCAGGGGTATTTGGCCATGCAGTGGGGAGTGGGGGGGGGGGGGGGGGGGGGGCTTTGTAACATTGATAGCAGAAAATATGCTCACAATCACAATTTATCTTCCTCCTATACTAAGTTATGTATGTTGAGCTGCTGGTTAAACACAGCTCATGAAATGTAGACGACCTACCTGCACAAATGCGTGTTGTTCGTCTATTACATACATGGCTCATGCAGTTATGTGCATACGTACATCTTTGAAACTATAGGTTACTTTAGTAACCCCAGTTATTTAAACGACTGAGCGAGGTGAATCGCCCTATGGGGAGTGCCATCTCTGGCATGAACACACAGAATTAAACCATATACTTCACGAACAATTTCATTGGTCGGGACTTCTACCCGCCCATGGCATGATCACCCCTCCCACCGGGGTGATAACGTTCCACTCATGCCACACGGGTCATTCCATGTTAACCAGATTGGCTTCTGCTTAGTTAAGTCAGAAGGGTAGTCTTTCGGGCGATTCACCTCGCTCAGTCGTTTAAATAACTGGGGTTACTAAAGTAACCTATAGTTATTTTAAACTCCTTCACTCAGTGAATCGCCCTATGGGGAAATATAAACTCCCGTATAGCTACCTACCAGTTGAACAAGTCCCAACCAACGTCACAGGCTTTTAACCCGTGACGGCCAACCCAGGAAGCGACGTCTAAAACGGCATGAGCCATTGCAGACGGCACCACATCCAAGTTATTCGGCGAAAGTCGAAGGGGGCGACCAGCTCGCCGCTGTACAGACATCCTGAATGGGGACACCTTTGGTGAGCGCCCAGGATGCAGACATACCCCAGTAGAGTGAGCCCTCAAGCCCCCTGGGGGCTCCACTCCTCCCTCGGCGTATGCCAAACGAATGGCTTCCACAATCCATTGTGAAAGTCTTACCTTCGTCATCGGTTTTCCCTTACTTCGGGAACCCCATGACACGAACAGTCGATCCCCATTCTTGAAAGGAGCAGTTCTGTCCACATAGTGTCTCAGTGCTCTGACCGGGCATAGGCAATTCAACCTCCTATCCTCCACAGAGGAGAAAGGTGGCGGGTGAAATGCCATCAGATCGACCGGGGCGCAGCCAGAGGGGAAATTCTTAGGCAAAAACGCGAGGCTCGGCCTAATAGAGACTCTAGAGTCGTTCCCGCTGAATCTCATGCAGCTCGGGTTGACCGAAAGCGCATGTATGTCGCTGGCTCGCTTCGCAGTCGTCAAAGCGACCAGCAGAACAGTCTTTAGTGTGAGGAACTTCAAGTCCACTGTCCCCAGTGGCTCGAAGGGGTCCTGCGAAAGGGCGCCCAGTACCAGAGTCACGTCCCATGACGGGACCAGAGATCTGGAAACTGGACAGGCTCGCCTAACGCCCGCCATGAAAGACGGACTAGTAGGTTCTCACCTACTGTCTCGCCGTCTACCCCCACGTGGTACGCCGAAATGGCCGCCAGGTTGACCTTCACAGAGGATTGGCCTAGACCTCTGTCCAGGAATTCCTGCAAGAAGGTCAGAATGTGCCTCACTGAAGCCTGAAACGGGATAACCCGTACAGGCCTGGCCGCACACCAACGCTCGAACACGGTCCATGCCGTGTTGTATCGTTGTCTAGTAGACGGGGCTCTCGCCCCTAGAATCGTCGTGATGACGTTCGGGGGCAGGCCTTCGGCATCCAGGTTCAGCCCCTCACGGGCCAGACCCAGAGGTCCAGGTCCTGTGGACGTGGATGGAAGATCTCCTGCCCCGCTTGGGTGAGCAGGTCCCTCCGCAGCGGGAGCTGCCAGGGCCGGTCGTACAGGAGTGGGACTATGTCCGACCTCCAAGACCCCCAAGCCGGGGCCACCAGTAGCATGCATAGGCCCTGAGTCCTCACCCTGGCCAGGGCGGGGGGGATCAGGAGCAGAGGAGGGAATGCATAAAGCAGGCCCCTCGGCCAAGGGTGCGCCAACGCATCCATGCCCAGAGACGGGGACCCTGTCAGGGAGAAGAAGTACTGACACTTCGTGTTTTCTTCCGACGCGAACAGGTCCGCCACCGGCGTGCCGTATCTGGCCCACATCTGAGCTGCTACTTCCTTGTGCAGCGACCATTCGTGGTAGCGGAGTGGGCCTCTGGACAACAGGTCGGCTCCTGTGTTCAGGAGTCTTGGGACATGGTAGGCCGTGATCGACAGCAGATGCTCGTGGCACCATGTCAGTAGCCTGTGTGCCAACGTGTGCAGGCGCAGGGATTTGAGCCATCCCTGCTTGTTGACATAACACATTGTCGTGGTGTTGTCGGTTCGAACCAGAACGTGACACCCCTGGATAAGCGGTTTGAAGTGCCGCAGGGCAAGGAAGACCGCCAGGAGCTCCAGATAGTTGATGTGTGCACGCCTCATGGCTCCGTGCCACACTCCTCTGGCCGTCCTGCCGTCGTGGGTGGCCCCCCACCCCGACATGCTGGCGTCCGTGGTGACGATCTTCCTGGTAAGGGTCTGTCCCAGGGGAACACCCTCCACCAGGACACCTCTGTTCGACCACCACTTCAGGGCGAGTACACAGCCTGCAGATACCGTCACTCGCCGTAACAGGCACCTGGTGGGCACACCTAGGGACCTTATCCATCTCTGGAAAGGTCTCATGTATAGCCTGCCCAGCCGTACTAGGGAGATGGCCGACGCCATGAGCCCGGCCATCCTTAGGCAGGTTCGGAAGGGGACCCCTGTCCCGTCCTGAACAGCGTCACGCACTGTAGGAAAGCGTCCATCCTCGCTTGGCTCAGTCGAGCCGTGTAGGAGACTGAATCCAGTGCTATGCCTATGAAGTCTATCGACCTTGTGGGGACCAGAACACTCTTCTCGTGATTGATGGTGAACCCCAGGGAGGTCATGTGGAGCACCACTTGAGTGGTGTTCCGCATCGCCTCTCGTGCAGAGTCCGCGCTTAGTAGCCAATCGTCGATGTAGCTCGCTACGCGGAGACCCAGACGCCGCAGCGGGGCAATCGCTGCCTCGGTGCATTTCACAAAGACCCTGGGGCTCAGGGACATCCCTAAGGGGGAGGACAGTGTACTCGTACACTCTCCCCTTGAAACCGAACCTCAGGAATTTCCTGTGAGGTGGGTAAATGGGAATATGAAAATAGGCGTCTTTCAGGTCTATCGACATGAAGCAGTCGTTCGGACGTATGGAACGTACGAGGGACTTGGTCGTCAGCATTTTGAAGTTGAAGGTCTTGAGGTACCGATTGAGAGCCCGTAGGTCCAGTATCGGACATAGCCCCCCCCCCTTTTTTCTTGACCAGGAAGTAGCGGGAGTAAAAACCGCTGCGACTCCGAGTCAATGGTACCTCTCTGACGGCCTTCTTCTCCAGCAGGGACTGAATCTCTGTCTGGAGCACTTCTGCCGCTTGCCCACGAGCTTCGGAGAAGAGGACTTCTGCGAAAGCGGGTGGTCTCATAGCAAACTGGAGCCTGTAGCCCTTTGCTATGGTGCGTAGGACCCAGGGGGATGCTCCGCACAGTTCCCACTGCGGTCGGCATCGAGCCAGAGGGTTCTCTGTGGCCATGGGAGCCTCCACTGTGGCAGTGGAGTTCCCTGGACGAGAGAAAAATTGGGCATGACCCGTCCGGCTCGTGACGAGTGTGCCCGTCGAAACGGGTGCACTCGGCACCGGAAATAGGTCCCGTCTCATTGTGTCGGGAAACCCAGGGGTTTCCCTCCACAGCGAGCTCATGCCCCCCCGATATTGTTGTTGTTTGTGTTTTTTTGGGCAAAGCCTTTATTACAGAAACAGGACAGAGTTGATCTCCTGCTGGAGAATCTGACCCTCTTCGCCGTGTGCCTCGGAGTAGAGGACTTCTCCGAATGCAGGGGGCCTCATAGCGAACCAGAGCCTGTAACCTCTCGCTATGGAGCGGAGAACCCAAGAAGACGCTCCGCACAGTTCCCACTGTGTCAGGCGACGCGCAAGGGGTTCTCCATCACCAGGGGAGCGCGTGGTCGCACAGGGCCACGGGCCCGGACATGGCGGGAACCCGTGCCATGAGCCTCAACCTCTTGTGGGGCGGCTTGGGAGTGCAGTCCGAGACTACTACGCCCAGCGCAAGCCCTGAGGCGGGTTTGATGGGGGAAGACGTCAGGGTGCGTCTCCCCCGTGGAGGGCGGCGGTGCGGCTGCTGGAGGGCGGCGGCGTTGGTCAGCGGGGCATGGGGGACGTTTGTCCCTCACGTCCACGGAGGGAGCTCTTGGAGGAGCTCGTTGTCCGTCATCCACCTTGAAAACAGCCTATCTAGAATGCGAAGCAGCTAGGGTGGCATCGGCCATCCAACGAGGTTGCTACTCCCGACCTCGAAAAGGTTAGCTAAAAGCTAAACAAACCTAGCTTCACAATGTACATACCTGTAATGTTGAGGGAAGCAGTCGGTAGTCGAGGGTCGCTGGGGAACCACGTCGAGTGAGACTCGTGCCTTTTGCCGCTGCGTGAGGTAGTAGTAGCGGTAGTCGTCGGTGGAGGCCTAGGACTGCATCCGACATCCCGTTGTCGCAACCACTCGGTTCGAGGGAGCCTCGTTGGTGGGCTGGCGAGATCCCGCTGGAGGGAGAGCAGCACCAAGAGCCAGCCGGCGAGGCCTGGCTGATGTCTTGGGTCTGGCTCCACAGGTCTGTTTACCAGTTTGGTGAAGAGCGTGTGGAGCTTGTTGTTGGTGGTCCGAGCCGCCTTCTTGGCAGGGGAGGAGCCCAGGAAGGACTCGTCATGGTGTCTCTGAGACGCGTCAAGGTTGAGGGGTCTGGACAGAGAGGACGAGGCGGTGGGGGCTGGGTTCTTGTTAGTATCCATGCCAACTAGAGTGGAGTCTTCACAAACACTCAAGATAGCAGAGAAAACAAACCACCCGCAGGCTCTTGCTAGTTAGAGTGGAGTTTACACAGAGCACTCAAAAATAGCAGAGAAATTACTAGAACCTGGGTTACTTTCGTAACCTAGCAGGGAGAGTACTAGAACTAGAGTTACTTTCGTAACTACTAGGACCGTAGTCACTGTGTTGTCACGTAGGTTATTGTTTACACTAATAAGCCCAGTGGTGAGGCCTCGTCTTTTGGCGATGGCCTGGCAAATTGCGCTCCGGTTTTTACCGCGGGAGCGTGTAAAAGGCCGGAGGCGGAGAGTAGCTTCGGCGGCGAGTCAACTAGAGCCGTTGTCATCCCTGCAGGCCATCTTGGGTGTTGGTGTAGCTTGAAGAAGGAACCCGCAGTCCAAGATATTGTAGAAGCACTTCTCTTTTAAGTTATAAGGTTGGAGCCCGTTTTTCAGCGGGCTTAGGTACCTTCTTAGCCGGAGCGTAGTTGTGCCCATCCCCCTGGCTCCAGGTGCAGGCTGCTGCCTGTCTGGTGGCGGTGGATGTAGGCTTAGGACGAGCCCCTGTATTGGGGCGCTGGGTCAGAGTGGAGAATGTGTTCTCAGATCAAAACCCGGGTCGTCCAAGTTGGCATCGCCGTGGGCGATGCGGGCCTCAACCCGCTGAAGACGCCTCTGCTTCCGCCGGAAGGAAAGGGGAAGACAGCATGGACAGAAGCCAGGAGCAAGGATGGCCTGGCGAAGAAGTCCAGGCAAAGGCACAGCTTGTGTGGAGGTCATCTACAGCCAGAAGGTTGGAGCATGACCTGTGGAGACAGACCCTCTGTGGAGTAGCTGCTAAGCTACTAGCCTTGGTGCTAGTGGATGCTGGGTTCTTGTCAGTATCCATGTTAACTAGAGTGGAGTTTTCACAAACACTCAAGATAGCAGAGAAAACAAACCAACCACAGGCTCTTGCTAGTTAGAGTGGAGTTTACACAGAGCACTCAAAAATAGCAGAGAAATTACTAAAACCTGGGTTACTTTCGTAACCTAGCAGGGAAAGTACTACAACCAGAGTTACTTCAGTAACTACTAGGACCGTGGTCACTATCCGCGGGTCGTCACGTGGGTCAAGTGGGTTATTGTTTACACTAATAAGCCCAGTGGAGGGGCCTCGTCTTTCAGCGATGGCCTGGAAGATGCACTCCGGTTTTTTACCGCGGGAGCGTGTAAACGGCCGGAGGCGGGGAGTAACTTCGGCGGCGAGTAAACCAACGTCTTTCGGCGGCAAGTAAACAAAGCTGGGCCGCGTCGGTGATGTGTATTCAGCGGCGCGGAGCGTAGCGGCGAGTTAGCTCGCGTCTTTCGGCGTCAGGCTAACAAGGCAGGGCCGCGTCTAAGGCTCGTTGTGTAGGCGAGTGCAAGCTAGCAGACAGCCCGGTCTTACGGCGCGGGAGGAGGCTAACGTTGTGTAACAGCGAGGCTAAGTGGCGTCTCTCGGCGCTGCACCAGCGAGCTAAAGCTAGCCGAGGAGGGCCTCTAGCTAGAGCTAACGACCGGAGGAGGAAGCTGGCTAGCAGGCTAACAAACTCTACACTGCACAAGACCTTTGTTACGCTTCTCAGCGGCCGGTAAACACTTACGTGGTCTTTTGCAAGAGACGTGTCATCGTGAAGAGGGCTACCGGAGGGTTTGCAGAACACTGTGAATCTCTTGGTACAAGCCGATGGCCCGTCTTTGGTGAGATACGGTTTCAACAGGTAATAACAAACAGGTAGCGTGGCTTAACGTGCGTTCAGCAAGCAGAAGACAATCGGAATGACCCGTGTGGCATGAGTGGAACGTTATCACCCCGGTGGGAGGGGTGATCATGCCATGGGCGGGTAGAAGTCCCGACCAATGAAATTGTTCGTGAAGTATATGGTTTAATTCTGTGTGTTCATGCCAGAGATGGCACTCCCCATAGGGCGATTCACTGAGTGAAGGAGTTTAAAATAACTTAATTACAGAGCCACTTTGTGAGCTTTTTAGATCTGCTATTTACAACAGCGCTTGTTTTTCATCCTCTCCTTTTCACACATATAACGCCATTTAGGTCGACATCATGCTATAACTTCATTGATGTGATCATAATATAGCAGCAGCAGCCTACTATACTATGCCAGTCAACTGTCTTCCTTCCGTATTATGCATTGTGTGCAACGCGACGATGGACCACCACCACCGCAGATATAAAAGCAGCTGGTAATAATATGACTATGTCATCATTTCTTGTTTTAACTACTGGAAGAAACAGAATTCAGACATTCAATCAAGGCAATGTGTATTGTGAAAAATAGCTACAATATTTGGTGCAGAAAATTTAACAGCGCACCTCCTTTTCCAAGGCTACTCCTAGTTTGGGGTTTCGTTCCCAAAGGCTACGTAGTTGCAGCACATACAGTACGTTTACACAGCACAGCTCATGACAAAGCCGTTAGATTATTATAAAAATGATAAGCAGCTTTATTTTACCACATTGAAGTGACTTATCATGGTGTTACACCTGTGTCGGACCACATGAGTAAAAGAGAAGCTTCTGAAAAGAGAAGCTTCTGTTTTCCAGTCAAGCATATATACACATGCAACTACACACAAGTGTATTTGTCATACCTTATGTTTGATTACTTTGTCTGACTTACCATTTGTTCATTATCTTAGCCGAGAACCATGCCCTTTATGGGTGTCTTTTCTCACCTGCACTTGTTTCTCTCTTTTAATATTTTTTGCACTTTTGCATTTTGTTTTTATTGTGCGAATGAATAAAACTATATTAAAGGTATTGTAGACAAGTTTCCAGTGTTTGTACACAGAATTGATCGAGTGTTTCCAAACAAATTAAAATCTAGCTCCACCCCCCTCCCCCCGTCATTCTATTGGCTGAGCCAGGTCACTTCAGGCTATGGGGTTGTTGTTGCTGCTGGGAGGGACGCTATGGATATTGCGCTCGTATGGCTAAATATGACATTAAAAAATTATGAATTTCTATCGATATCATAGTTACAACAATGACATTGAGTTGACATGTTTTTTTAAGGGTAACTGTAGCGTAATCACAATATCACAAGACTGACACGACGAGTCCCGCAAATGAGGAAGTAGGAAGTAGTGGAGCAGACTCACTGGCTCTCAATTCAATTATCTTTCATTTGTAATCGTGCATATAAAACATATTGCTCCTCAAATGCCCCAGCCACTACAGCATCGTTCATGTGAACTACTTTGTCCACGGTTATTCATTGCAATGAAGAAAAATCTCTATGATGATCAGCGACGGCTTGTCACCGTTGGCGAGCACGGGTTGAATGCAAGCTTCAAGCCGGCCGGACCACCCAACCATGCGCTATACATAGCGATTCTCATAATTTCAACAGGCTTACATATTACATCATAAACATACTATTTCACATGAACAATGGTGAAACTAAGATATGGGGATAATATTATACTTGCAATGAAATCGCATTGCGTTTTCATTATAATACTGCTGGGTCGAACACACAGTCACACCCTCGCGCTGTGATTGGCTAAGACTCCGCGTCACCCCCCACACAGACCCTCCTCCCAACACACTTCCTGACGTCCCGACACATAAACAACAGTGGATATAAACAGATACAAACACATAGAGGGAGACAAAGGGAGAGTGTATGTCTACAGGGCAGCAGCTCAGCATCAAAATATAGGGGAAGATAGAGGGAATAAGGCCACAAATATAGATATATAAATATTTTGATTTTTGGCTGAAAACCTGCCTATATCACCTTTAAACTAAATTACATACATAGTGTTGCAAAATGTGAATCAGAGCTGTACACAGAGCCCAACATATGAGCACACTGGCCCCTCAAAGAAAATGAGATTACACACTATTGGCTTCGACACAAAATGTTTGGTGTGTAAAAATTGGAAATACTCAGAGTTTGTAACAGTTGGTGTCCCACAAGGATCAATACTGGGCCTGATCCTGTATATTTACATGAATAATATCACCACATTTTTGAGGGGCGCTATAGCCCCTCATATATTAAGCTATTAGTGTAGTAGATGTTCGTCTTACACAAACATTAAATTCCCATTGACAATGAATGGAGAATTTACGTGGTCAAGCAAATCTGTATTTTCGTCCTACACAAACATTACATTCCCATTGACAATGAAAGGACAATATTAACTTTTGTGTACGCCCATGCCTTTTATTCTCCCATTTCCTTGTTGATGTTTACTCGACAACACTGCAAATTAGTTTAACTAAGCTACTCATTTTCGAGAATGAATGAATGAATGAATGAATGAATGAATGAATGAATGAATGAATGAATGGAAACTTATTATGAAGCTATTGGCGAATTGTGTGCATATCGGCTATTTTAAATTTTGTGTTTGTTGTTAAAGTTCTATTAAAAGGTTATTTGTGTTTATTTAAAAATATAATGTTGGGCTGTGTATTGGCAAGAATCTGGCTATCATGATGCATGGGTCACATTTCAAATATTTCAAACGTTGCAAGAAAGTCAATATTGCGATTTTATGGTTAAAATAACTGAAAACATCAGTAAACGGTGGCCTATGACTCTCGAGGTCTGGTGGAGTTTGCCATATCTGGTAGGAGAAAGCTCTCAGAAAAATTATACATTAGTGATACATAATTATGTTCTCCTCATATAACAAAACAATAATCGTTGCTGTCGGGAGGAAACCTCATAACTACATTTTTGAGGTTTTTGATTTTTTTTTTTGCATAAATCAGTGGTATTGAACACCCTTTACGACTGTGTGTTGTTTCGAAAATATTGAACCAATGGAAAGTAGTAAAAAGTGCTTTGGACCAAATCTCTTAACTCCATTGGACCCTCAAAATGTCTGCTAAAGCAACTAACTCCACCACCTCTCCTCCTCTCATGGAAGTAATGGACAATATATAAAGTTACAACACCAACTTTGATGAGGCAGTGTTGCTTTGTTTTAAAAAATATAAGGTTTTCTTAATTTCCTTAAAAATATATATTTTTCATTTCCTGAAAAATGAACAGAGCAGAGATATATTATATATACAAATATAAAATATAAATGTTACCCAAAAGCATCGCTGCCATGGGTCCTGCAGGGTTAACGTTCAAAATGTCACTTTAAATAGCCAATGGTCAATGTATTGCATTCAATGCCTTAGGGTGACTTAACCGTCACAGTGTTTATGACAAAACCAAACCTAACGCTATAAAACTCTTACCGTTTAAGTCAGGCCTTTCTTTCTTTGCCATCTCTCTCTCTCTCTCTCTCTCTCTCTCTCTCTCTCTCTCTCTCTCTCTCTCTCTCCCTCTCCCTCCCCTCCCTCTCCTGTTCTCTCTCCCAGCCCACCTGTTTTTAATCTTGTCGAGCCACGCTACGCTACACTTGCGCGTGTAATTCCCATAATTCCCATGTTAAATGGAACATAATCACACAAGCACCGAAAGGCAATTCTGTTCGACCTCAGAAATGAAAGGGAGGGGGAAAAAAATGACCTCGTGCCGGTTATTGCTTTCTGGCGAGCGTACGTCAACAACACACTTGAATTTAATGCATTCCCGCGGCAGTGCACGCCTCTCACGCCCTCGGGGGAAATAACAGACTGAAGCCTTTAGGGGATTATGGACAAGACAGGTAAAAAATAATAATAATAAAAAGATAGGGGGAAATACACTTGTAAGTCAATGTCAGGTCGTGGAGAAGCCTGAGGGGGTTTCCCAGGCTTTATCGATGGATTGACGATCTCCTTTGACTCAGGATTTACTGGGGACATATTCATAAATAAACATTCACAGCATTGGATTACAATCACATCTCAGCCAAAAGGCCAATGTTTAGCAAAACATATATATGTTAAAGGTGCTAGACTGGGAATGAATGATAAAAGTCAGGAACAATGCAAGCTGGGAATGCATGACACACCCAGTTACGGAAACCCGTTGTACGTCGTTGTCAGAGTACCCGTTGTACTGTACAGGCGTGGCGATAGGAGGGGCGTACAGTAAACTGTCTCTCTTTCTCTCTCTCTGGCTCTCTCTCCCACAAACACACGCTGTTAAGGTACCGCGACTATACATTTTCTGTCAATAATAAGTAGTGTAAAATAAAATGTAGTTCATTGGGCTTTATTGTGAAGGGCCCTTCACGGCGCCTGCCGGAAACAGAGTGTTTTTTGGGCTGATTACTGGCTGCACGTTAACAGCGTACAGACGTATTTGCTCCGGTCTGCCCGGTGTGGCTGTCAACAGTTGTTAGCACTGCACACTCTGCAGTCGCCGGGTGAAGTTGAGTTTTGATTCTTTGAACAGTCAAAACAAGACATAAAAGAACCACAGACACTTTCAAAAGAGAGGGCAAGATAGAGGGAGTACAGGTGGCATTGGAAATAGCAACTGTTCTGCCTTCCAGTCAATCGTATCAGTTATTAATGTAATTTGTCACCCCTACTATATTGCTGCACGATGGTACAGCCCTGTAAGTAAGTGTTGACACCCCCCTAGTGTTCCTGTTTAATGGTACAAACCTGACACATTAACTTCCTCTCTAGACAGGAAGTTTTTGGAGCTAAATACAAGCATTGTTACAGAGAGCTAGATGCCCAGTGTTTTCAGCCAATCTAGTGCATTTAAACTTATGTTGCCATTTCTGTTGTTGTACCAGGCAAGCATTGTCTGTAAGTGACTTTGATGATCAATTATTTAGGCTTGAATTAGTTGTTTGAAAGTGATTTGTTCATACAGTATGTTTTACACAGCCATGTTGAACTCTCATTTGTATTAAGTGTATACTTTGATGCACTGTTAATCAGTGCTATTTTCTTTCGAGTCTTTATATATTGTTGCATGGGATTTGGTACAGTTCTTATGTTTGTGAAATTAGTATTTACATATATGGTATACTTACCATAATCTTGAATATAATCTGCACTTATATTTACTCACTTTATACAAGCAACATAGCCTACTGTAATTGTTTTTGTATGTTTGTTGTCTTTGCAGTTTCACTCCGTTTTCACTACACTCATTTGGAGATACATCCTGACCCTCATGTCCTCTGTGAATGGAGTTTGGCTCGCTGTCTAATTGTGGTTGCTACACCTCAAGGAGGACGGTACAGCAACAGAACAGCTCCATCCACACTTTGACTGGAGCCTGGAGGTGAGTGAAGTCGCATGCCGGTGAAAGACAACAACAGTAAAGATGGACACATATAGTGGGGCCCGAGCTGTCAATCTGGCTTTCGGGCCCGTGAACATTCCAGCCGCCAGTAGACAGTAGGTTATTAAATAGAAGTATAGGGCACAGCAGTGGTGCCACAAAAAAATATATAATCTGCCATTCATTTTTATCTTGCAAAAATATTTTATAATTTAAATTATTCTAAGCCTATAGAATCAAGCCATCCATGCAGGATCCTGGTGAATCCTGACAGTAAAACCTTTGATTGATGCTTGAAGCTGACCAGCATGCATTCCTATATACTATTCCTTTAATGTGATAAATTGATAACTATATGAGTAACAATGCACTGTTGGTGATAATTGGGGTGCTGCTGATGATGTTGATGAACACCAATCATCATGTGAGAAGAAATATCACAGCCATCTGTAGAATGCAATAAAAACAAGCTCTCTCATTCTGGTTAGGACATTCCATGAAGCAGTATCCAATCCATTCTTTATTGGTGCGGTACTTCCATCATTCCATGTTATTTGTAAGCTGAGTGCTTGTGTAATGTGGCAGTGATGTGTTGATCTAAATGCATATACGCACGTGTGCACCATTACAATAACATACAGCATTAGAATATTAGCTTTAAAGCCCAGCGCTTTGTCAGGGGCTCTTTAGGGGCCATAAACCTGCCTGGATGTGTGGATTTGTCATTGCCATAAAGGCCTGCTCCTTAGTCATGAAATATATAGAGAGGGAAATACAGGCCACCATGAAGTCCCAACTAAGAGATGAATTCTCAGTCTGTCAGTGTGCACGTGTGTGTGTGCGTGCGGGTGTATGTGTGGGGTGGGGGGTGTATGTGCACGCACATGTGCACTTGCATATTGTATGAGCCGCAGATCCAATAGAGAATCAACTAAAGGTGTGTGCAGTACGTGTCTGACTTCATTATATGAACATGAACACAGAACAGGAGAGAGGAGGAAAGAGGAGGATTTTCTATGAGCGGAATGTATTTTCCAAAAAGAATTCTGGTGTGTGTGTGTGTGTGTGTGTGTGTGTGTGTGTGTGTGTGTGTGTGTGTGTGTGTGTGTGTGTGTGTGTGTGTGTGTGTGTGTGTGTGTGTGTGTGTGTGTGTGTGTGTGTGTGTGTGTGTGTGTGTGTGTGTGTGTGTGTGTGTGTGTGTGTGTGTGTGTGTGTGTGTGTGTGTGTGCGCGCGCGCGCGAGTCTGCACGCGTGCGTGCGCGCGTCTGCACGCGTGCGTCTTCCTTTTGTCGCAGTAATTTCCGTGTTTCAATATCCTATTCTGTTTCATAGTGTTCAATTGTATTCCCTTCAACCTTGACACACACACACACACACACACACACACACACACACACACACACACACACACACACAGTTTCTATGAAGAAGGATTGTGCCATTGAAGATGATGACAACTCCCATCTGACATTTACTAACCTTTCAAAAGAGAGATGGGGATGGACGAGGGAGAGGAAGGAAAATAAAATAGGAAGGAGAGAGACAGGGAGAGGAAAGAAAAGGGATGGACAGAGGAAAGTAGCCTATTCCTGTACACATTCTTGTTTTAAAGTGAATGGCACATCGAGTGGAAAATCGAGTGGCAAAGCAAAATGCAAAGTGAGTTTAACATTGTTTAACGTTGTGTAATGCAATCAGATAGGACTTTTCTGTTTGGATGTATGTGTTGTCAAGGCCAGAAAGTAGTTTTTGACAGTAGGCATTCCTGCATAACTTCCGGTTTTGGTGATGATGTCACGCACATACCCTCTATTATTGCAAAGCTCTTTAGGATGTGACACACAACCTTCCTTAACAATGGTATAACTTCAAAAATGTTTCCATCCTTGATAATGTTTAGTCCACAGTTACATTATATATAAACTAGAGAGCGGACAACCCCGGCCCCAGCTATTCATTTCAATGGAAATTGCTCAGTGGCGTTTGAATTTCCTGGAAGTCAGCTGGAAGTATACCGCTGTTGGCTGTGTAGGGTAGGGCGCCTTCAACGTTGGCCAGCCACTCTGGGGGCCTGCTTTAGTCTGATCAGAACCAGAAAGGATATTTTTCTGTTTTTGTGCCTATGTGTGTTACTTGCTCGTAAAGGCTTTTGAGTCGTATTGGTTTATACTGCGGTATAGTCTTGTGTGGCCAGACTGTTGACTCTCGCAATTTTCAGACGCTTCCGTCGTATACATGCAGTCTGGACTCACCGTAGCTCTGATCATTGAGTAAGTGATAAAGCGGAAGTGAAGCCTCCTCCACACTTCCGTTTCGTCTTTACAGTCATGCACATGTATCCTAATATAAATCAAAATCACCTAAGCTTATATAACTTGCTGCTTAGCAGAAATTTATGTTAAAAAAATATATATATATTTTCGTGAATCCTTACTTGGATTTTGGGATAGACTATTATAGCATTCGGAGATTGTGGAATAGTTGTCTGGCTATGCGAGACTACTCGTTGTCGGAAACACTTGATTATCTTGATTCCATGATTCATTACCTTAAGTAATCGAGCAACTTCATGGCCGATAAGCACTTTGAACTGTGTGAAGACTGTAAACCGCTGATTTTCATTTGTTTTGAAAGAATGGCTTTTGTATTTTTCTTCATGTAAATCGTCCTGCAATTTGAATTTGCGTCCGTTTGATTTCATGCCTTGCTTTGATCATTGGCGTCAGTGACACACTTTATACTATACTGTATCTTCTTGTGTTATGCCTGCTATACTGTAAAACCATCCATTTGAGACAGTTCTGTTGAGGTTTGTCTGAGTTAACATTAGCCACCACCGTTAACGATTAAAAAAGGAGCAATGCATGGGTCAATTGGAAAAGAGAGCATGCTGGAATAAGGCCAGAGGGAGAGAGAGAATACATTATAGTAGAGCACATATACTGTAACGGTGGCTCAGGGGTAGAGTGGCTGGATGGGAACCACAAGGTTGCCAGTTCGAACCTGGGCTCCCCCAGAGTTAGTGTCAAAGTATCCTTGAGCAAGACTCTGAACCCCTATTTGCTCCCGCGCAGGTTGCATGGTTTCCGCTGCCATCAGTGTATGCATGTGTGTGTGAATGGGTGGATGTAATGCACAGTATATGAAAGGCGCCTTGGATAAAGGCGCTATATAAATGCACCATTTACCATTTACATGCAGCACATAAGTAGAGAATACATGCAGCATATATAAGTGCTGCATACAAATGTAGGAATATACTCGCTAATACGACTGTTAGTGAAGCCTGAAGCGTCACAGCATTGTTGCACATGACCGTGGCCTTGTGGTTAGTGTCCGCCCTGGATTCGATCCCCGGCCGGGTCATACCAAAGACTGTAAAAATGGGACCCAATGCCTCCCTGCTTGGCACTCAGCATCAAAGGGTTGGATTGGGGGTCGAATCAACTAATGATTCCCAAATGCGGCGCACGCTGCAGCTCACCTCTCCAAGAGATGCGTCAAATGCGGAGAACGAATTTCACTGCGGTAACGTGTGTGACTAATCGTACGACTTTGACTTTGCACACCATTGGAAACAAGGGTGATCGATATCGTTGGCAACATTCAATTAAACATTCCCACTCTACCTCCATTGGCAAGCTTAGTGGAAGGAAATAAATCAGTTTTAGTGTGCTGCCTGTATAATTTTATTATTTTTTTATTTAGTTTTTTGCCGTTCTAAACCGCATCAGGTCAATGGTCATGTCACAAATGTTGCACCAGAACAATGAATATTAAATACGGACTTTTAGTATGTTAAAGCGCAAATAACATGCATTTTAAAACTGCTTTTAATATTTAATAATCATATTGTCTATGTCCCTCAAAGTTATTTCTAATGGTTTGAGCCTCAATCACCACTCATATAACCAGGCCTTGTCAATTCTTTCTGGACTTTGAAAGCAGTTTTAGCTGCAGTACCACACTGTCCTGAGGTGGAGAGGGTGCTGATATGCAGATTATTTAATATTTGAGTCATTATAATACTCATGCTAGATAAAACCAGGCTTGTTTCCATTCCATGCCAGCTTGGAAAATCAACAATGGTGGACATTGTAAACAAAGTGGAAATGCAAATTTGCAACTGAAGACTGAAGAAAAGGAGGAATTATACAAAGTAGGGTGACATTGATGACATCACGATGAGGCCAAAATCAGTCGAGCTGTTTCTGAGAGCAATTTCCATTAAAACACCAATATGACATGAAGGCCTGATTGTTCAAAATTGGTTATTTGTGGGGATAGAAAACACACATGGGAGCCCCAAAAACACAAAAGAAATTGAAAAAGTTGAATTTTATGTTATAGGTCCTTTAAGTGCGTTTATTATATAATGCACTTACTGCAGTAAGCACACAGTACATGGGATGTTAATGTTAATGTGTCCAAATGACTCAGTGTAGGCTTACTTTTTCATAGTCAAACATAAAACAGCACAAAAAAAAGTTGTATTTATTTATTTAATACATTACTGTAAACCAACCTGCTCAAACTGCCCAAAAGGGCCCCCTCCCCCCTTCCCAAACAATACTGTAATTTACAGCATAGGCATTGGTTCCTCTCTGGCCAGAGGGCCTCATCTGCATCACAGGCAATGTTCTCCCTGTCCAAGCAGCATTGAAAGAAACGCCTTGAGTTGCGCATGCTGTAAAGCCCTTACAGGCGACTCAGTTCGGCACAATCCTCCTCCATGGCCTGGAGCATTGTGACCCGGTGTGAGAATCTGGCAGCCGATGAAATCCTGTACCCACACCGGCTCTGTGGGTTCCGTTCATATACCTTCAACCTCCAAGCTGAAAAGAACTCCTCAATAGGATTCAGGAAAGGAGAATAAGGTGGTATAGAACGGAAGCATGTGGGTGGTCCTCGAACCACTCACGCACTTGAGCAGCCCGGTGGAAGATAATTTGTCTCAGATGTACAAATGTAGTCGATTCACTGTGGGTCATCTATGTGGTCAGGTGTTACCAACACATTGCTCACCAGACCTGAATGTTTAGAGATTTGAATAGTTGTGTGTTGTAGGTTGATGCTTTGAGATTTTCCGTGATAAGTGTGTGCAACAACCGAACATTGTGTGTAGTGTTTGGACAACAAGGTGGTGTAATTGACATCAGAGTGTAAAGAAGGAAAGTCAGAGTCTAATGCAGATAAGGGAGTGTGATGAATTGGAAATTGTGTGGAGCGATTAGGTACAGTACATGCAGTGAAGGTTGTGCAAATTGTGCCAAGTGTGTTAACACACACTCAACAACCGTGCGCTCTGTGGCAGCATCTTTGTCTACGTGCATTTTAACTATATATGACCTATTTAAGGTTTAAGTTTGTGCTTTATTGCACAAACTTACATATACATAAGATTAAAACATATTTTTGTTCCACTTCCTTCAGACAATGTAGCAGAATAGGTAATAATAACAATAATAATAAAACTGTAGTGGAAAAAAAAAAAAAAGTTTTGGTTATTTTGTATATGTCCGTGGATTATTTTGATTTTATTTGACAGAAATGTGAAAAGATAGGGAAAAACATCAGTGTACTGCATCACGTATATGATTTTGCCATACACACCAACAGCATTTCTTTCAGTATAGCATTATTTGTTCAGTATATACTGTATACAGTCTACTGTACTTTTACACATGATCTCATATGAGATTACACCTCCAGTTTTTCCCAAGACGCACCCTTAGCTCCATATGAACATAGAGGCAGAGCTATAATACGTTTTAGAACATAACACTGAATTGTTTTACATATCAGTCCTTACAACGTAGTTACGTATGGTTCAGAAACGCACACAAAAAGAGTTGATAAAACATAACGCGTGCGTGCATGCGTGCGTGCTTCTGTCCGTCCGCCTGTGTACAGCTAATCCCCGGAACCATTAACCCGGTAGACAAGCAACACATTTTGCACACACACTCCCTGGATGCCAACGACATTGGCCTGTTATAGCGCCACCAACAGGTGGATTTTTGCAAAACACATTTTTGGAACAAAATGCCTCAAAGCATCCTATTGCCATCCAAGGTGTAAGAAGAAATGTCACCCTTTTCACATTGGCCTTAAAGCGCCGCCACAACCTGACCTGCCCTGGTGGAGACCTGTGCCCCGATGGGCCCTTTTTCTAGTTTCTTCTCTTAATAATTTTGCTTTATCAATTATCTTTTCTCTTTTTTACGTGACCTCTGTTTGCATCAATCACGATTGAAATTGGGATTTAATTGCGTTTGTCTCCAGTTTGAATCTATTTTAATCGAATTAAGATATATCGTTTCATGCCTATAGTTGGTAGAGTTTCTGTTGTCTAGCAAGTCACCACGTAACTATACGGTCCTGCTGATCTGCACCAAGGCATGACATAATCGCCATTCACATTTTATTCACTATACCGATGTAATAGCATGGCTACCGCATTGGCCACTGGGACGGACGGACAGACAGTGTTTTCTCTTCTGTATATGCTAGAATTTTCAAGTAAACCACAATATTTCTCTTTGGGGTCAGAGGAGACGGCTGTGTACATGTGTATAGGAAAAGGTGAGCATGGTCGTCTTAATATGTATAAGGTGTCCACAGCATGAGCAGTATACTGTATACAGTATAGAAGAAGAGCAGCTGTTTGCATTCATCTGTATTGCAACACGTGCGCCGTGCACGCCCACACGCACGCACGCAAGCAGGTTTTGGTTTTAAACCAAAACCTGACCTGTGCAGGACCCCTCAATACTCAGATTTGAGTTCTGAGTCTGTCTTTATTGAGGGGTCCTATAGAGACCTGCACAGGTCAGGTTTTGTTTATAACGTTTCCTATATGGATCTTAAAACAATATCAATATGGTGTGTATTTTGTGTTGTTTTCTTGTGTTTTATTTTATTATTTTCTTGTTTGATATAATTCTCCTATTGGAAAATAACTTTATTGATGTAAACAAACAGGATGTGGTGCACCCGGACCGTTTGGTGCCACGGACCTATAGGTCCCCTTTATAAGTGACACAGACACACTGTTGTTTTAGATTAAGCAGCAGAAGGCTCCAGGGCCGAGCGTGTTCATGTTATTGGGGCAATCCATCCCAGAATGCACTCTGTTCCTACCCGGAAGGAGGAGTGAAATCGCCTCATGTGCTTTTGAGCAACTTAGTGTGTGTGTGTGTGTGTGTCATATTTTGCCCCTCCTGTTCGTCCCATTCCAGGTGCATTGCAGCAAATGGTGCATCCAGTGCAAAATGTATATACCCCCCCCCCCCGGGATTGCCTGGAAAAAGGCATTTGTAAATCTATTTATTTTGCTTTCGGGTGAGCACTGTTCGCTAGAAGAAATGTGTTGCAGTCTATTAAAAAAAGTACAGTACAGTACAGTGTGATATCACTGTGTTTTTTTACACAATTCACATAACAAAACAATATATACACTCGTTGCAGGTCATAGTCAGGAGAGAATTGTAAAGCAGGGTAAACACCATTAAGGAACGAATGAGATTCCAACCGTTTGGAGTAACACATCATCCAAATGTCTGTATACCTTTTGAGGATTTTGCGAGTGGACACTTTGTGGCAGTATTGTGAAATGTTTGACAAGGGTGTTGTGAATTGGCTAATTAAGTGATCACTCTGTGAACCCATCACATGATGAGAAACTGTTGGTTAACTTATTATAGCATAGACTACACCCCATCGCCAGGAGGGATGATTGCTCTGCGATTGGCTAGTTTGTTTTTAGGCCAACTGGCTGGTGTAACTTCATCACTGGGTCAGAGACATTTGCATTTACACGCTGATGACCCCAATGTTGTGGCCAAAAACTACAAGCTATGGTCGTACCCCACACACTGGCAGAGAGAGAGAGAGATTGAACCCAGAAGGATTTGGACCTTGGACAATTGTTCGAGTAAGAACACCTCACCTTTTCCACATGCGTAGAGTTAGAGTATATGGCCCTCCTCCCTGATAAACAATGAGGAGACACTGTTTGCATCACACGCACGCACACAAACACACGCACGTGCACACACACAAAAAAGAGCAGAGGTTGTCATGTCATGCTCAAGGTCAGAGTGTGTGTGTGTGTGTGTGTGTGTGTGTGTGTGTGTGTGTGTGTGTGTGTGTGTGTGTGTGTGTGTGAGAGAGAGAGAGTGCGTGTGTGTGTACTCCACACACAGTATAGAGTATAGTATAAGAGCATATCTTCCCATCAAATTCTCCCCCTGCTGCCAATTTTTCGCCTTATTACTCGTTATTCTCTTTCAGCGACTCCAGTCCCCTCCTTTTCTCTCTCTCTCTCTCTCTCTCTCTCTCTCTCTCTCTCTCTCTCTACCTCCATTCACCAACTCCTCTCTTCTCTCCTCATTAGGGAGCCATTGCATTCAGCTGCTAAACATCTGCTTTCTCCTGCTCTATCGCTTCTGTCTGTCTGTCTGTCTGCCTGCCTGCCTGCCTGCCTGCCTGCCTGCCTGCCTGCCTGCCTGCCTGCCTGCCTGCCTGCCTGTCTGTTTGCCTGCCTGCCTGTCTGTCTGTCCCTCTCTGCCTTGTTTTGGTCCTCCGCATTATTCTTGGACACAGGGGGGAGTGTGGCTGACAGCGAGCGTGCACGTGACGAGAGAGGAGTGTGCAGTGTGTGTGAGGCTTTGAGCACGGGCTTGACCTTGTGGAGGAAAAAAGGGGGAAAAAAGTCTCCATCACTCTTGTTTTTTCTCCCCTCCCTCACTCTTCAGTCTTCAGCCACCCACTCACCCACCCCGCCTTTGTTTCAATTCCCCCCTGACCCCTCCCTCTCTCTCTCTCTCTCTCTCTCTCTCTCTCTCTCTCTCTCTCTCTCTCTCTCTCTCCAGGTGATAGAAGGCTGTTTTTATAGGAAGTGACAGAGTAAAGAGCTGTATAAAGGTTACAGTGGCTTCCTCCGTGACACTGCTATATTACTTATCACACACGCATGCACGCACACACACACACACACACACACACACACACTTCCCTTTGCACTCCACTTTGCTACAAAATCATTTGCAACCCTTGACAGAGGGAGGACCAATTATGACGATAAGGTTGATAATGGGTCGAGTGGTCCTTTAAAACACATTGTGGTTCATAATCATCCATAGTATACAGTCAGTGTACAGTACATTCCTCCATCACATGTTTATCACATGTTCAAATCATCCATAGTACAGTCAGTGTACAGTGCATTCCTCCATCACATGTTTATCACATGTTCAAATCATCCATAGTACAGTCAGTGTACAATTAGCCAATCACACCAGATCACCCCTAGATCTTAGCCTCGGTCTCAGGCTTACTTATCTGCGAAAAGAAAAGCCTGGTCACAACGTAAGGCAGAGAAGCTATCGGCGGACGTATCCTCCGGAACATCCGTCAAATGTATTTTTCCGACCAATCACAACACTTGTTTCATTCGCGGAGAATGTAAACTGATTTGTAAAGCATCAACGTCATTTCCCTGGGCAATACTTCCGCTAAAATCCCGCAACTTCCGCTGATAGTCTTTTCAGCGTATACAGTCTTGCCCAGGTTGCCTAGATCTCCATATATGGAGCTGTTCTGACATCACAATGTGTTCCGACATCTGCATAGACTCCATATTTGGTCATAGCTGGCAAATAACTTGATATATGGGCATAAAAGGGACACAGACATATTTACTGGGTGGGGCATTCATTTCCAACTTGCGTTCCAACGGGCATAGTGTAGTATTTTGTAGTATATTTTAATGAAACAATATATAAAAAAAATCTTCATTCCTATACTCTCGACTCCCAAAAAGGCCTCTGCCCGGATCTGGACAAAGCCCCTGCCTAGATCTGGACAAAGCCCAGGGTCCATATCTGGAGCTGGCCTGTTCTGACATCATTCTGACATCTGCATAGACTCCATATTTGGGCATGCCTGACAAATAACTCTATATATGGGCATACAAGGGACACAGACATAATTAGAAATGCACTCTGTCGAGCTGCCAACTTGCGCTTTACACACAAGTAGGCCATGAATGGCCTACGAGCAGAGCACACAACGGGAGCCAATCCAATTGGCCGAGGGGGCCACCGACATATTCAGCAAGCTGCCAAGCGACGCCACCAAAAATACAGAATCCCTGATTGGATTGGCCGAGCGACGGCAACACAAATAATACACAATCCCTGACATGTTTCAGGACATGTTTCCAGCCCTGTGTTCACACTGGTTGCTATTAGTGTAGTCTCCACCATGTGTGTTCAAACACATAACTGGTGCACATGCGTTGTCAAATTGCACGCCATAAAAAAACAAATCTCAAGCTGTGGTAGTTCACCCTGCCTCTAAGACTGAACCTGCACTGCCCAGTAATAAATGTAGGATTGTAGGGAGCAGAAGAGATCTTGATGGAAGCAACAGGCCAGTGGGCTGTAAATAACTATTTTGTGTTCTGCTTGTTTGAACGACCATTTCATGAGGACTTTTGCAAAGGTGAATAAAAATTATTTTGCTAAAAGCCACGAGTGCTTTTTTGGAGTATTTTTGAGAGCTGATTCGAGTGCCTTTTTGGCCCATACTACCTTCGCACTGCATGAGCAGAGTGTGACACAATCAAAGATGAGGCTGTGAATGCACTCATGCATCTTCGCAGAAATTTGGACGAGGCAATTACACAGTTAATATACTAAAAAATGCAGTGTAATAAAATG
This sequence comes from Protomyctophum bolini, assembly GCF_963924005.1. NCBI lineage: Eukaryota > Metazoa > Chordata > Actinopteri > Myctophiformes > Myctophidae > Protomyctophum > Protomyctophum bolini. The sequence goes on from NC_137865.1 coordinate 38,036,102, forward strand.
TGCAAATGGAGAATTGTACCAGCTGTTCCTACAAATTGAAATAACGTTCATGTGGATAATGTCTTCTGCTTGTTTGGTTTAGCTCATAAAAACCTATATGGATCGTTCGATTCGTCCTTAAATGAAAACTCTTCCATCACTTTTAAAAGCTAACAATATTTTATCAACTTTTGGGGATACTGCATTCCCTTCACATTCTACCCCATCCCTGACACCTCTGTACAATTGGGGACTCGGCCCAATATTGACATGACAATGACAATAACCTGGTTTCTTGTCCAACATTTGTCCGTAAATGTTGCCCATGTCAGGCACAACATCCTGCTGTGCACACGGCACGCACACGCACACGCCACAGAGCTTCTCTTTATGACTGACAGAATACACACACACACACACACACACGCTTTCACATCCCCCGGGCCCCACAACAAGTGTGTGTGTTTGCCGATTTACAGGCTTGAACTTATATCTGCTACTTTGACTTTCCCCAAATGTTTTAATATTACATCAAATGTTTGCCTATATTTTTCCAGAATGTTTGCCGTATCTTGCCCAGAACAGAGACGCTATATTAGGTTCATGTGGCTTTAAAAGACTTACTCACATCTGCTATAACAGCATAGGCTACAAGCTTACCGAAGTAGACATGCAGAAAATAGCAGCCAGGAGAATGAGACTTCAACCCACAAGCATACCCATTATTAACAAACAGCCATATAAGTTAACATGTTCACACATTCAAGCGTGTCCACTGCATGTCCACATTTATTTTGTTTATGATGGCCGTCAACCACACCGACATGCCCCCCCCACACACACACACACACACACTTTCTCTCTCTCATTTTCTATTCGCAACGTCAGTTGTGTTTAATGCAAAGCCACTGACTGCTTCGCTGGGAATTGAATGTGCCGCACCATGCGCACGTACTGCCGTCGACAGTCTAAGTGGTGTTCTTATCAGCAAATTACGTTTTGCAGCATAACTGGAGTGGTTTTGTTTGGACTTTCAAGTCATCCTTTATTCACATCAAAATGTAAAAAGAAAACTCTGCAAGCCCCCAGTGTATCAGATCAGATCAGATTTATTTTTGAAGATCAGATCAGGCACCTAAACTGGAAGCACATCTCTCTCCTTTTATGTTTGTTTTTTTTATATATATATATTGCTCTCTTCACTCATGTTTTTCTTTTTATGTTTTTCTTTTGTATTATTTTAAGCGGGGCTCTACGGCCCAAACCGCACCAATGATTCGCCATACTCCTTGCAACTTGCAACCATTATCGCCAATGGCAGTTGCAAGGAGTTGTGACTATGTGCATTGGTGCAATTTGGCCTTAAGCATATCAATGTCCAACCAGATCTCACAGAAATACGTAAATATGAATGGAATTGCAATTATGTACATGCACTCCTAGAAAACCCCCGAATCCGTACAACTACTGTTTTGCACGCAACAAAGGCGTGGCTTTCACTAGTACGGAAGTGCTATTTCACTGTGGCTGTGTCGGGCTGGGTGAGCTCTTAGTTTTAGTCACCGTAGCTTAGTTTTCATTGACTTTATGTAGTTTCCATCAGTGAGAAAAGGTAGTACTTATACATACAGTATGTCTGCATTGTCTGCATGTGTTCTGGTTTCTGTTGTTGTCATTGACATGGGACAATTCAAAACCACACTAACTACATTACCAAAGACATCTGGACTATAAGTTGCATACTTACAGCACCTGGCATCTCTCTCTCTCTCTCTCTCTCTCTCTCTCTCTCTCTCTCTCTCTCTCTCTCTCTCTCTCTCCCCCCCCCCCCCCCCCCCCCCCGATGGTGGGTTTAATAGAAATGTATTGTTCATGAACTTGCCACAATGAGATTTTGTCTCCTGCTTCTGACCTCATTAGTATTGACCTGATCCCTCGGTGGTGATGTCATAGATGGCTGCTATAAGCTGACCAATCTTCCAGAAAGACATTTGGCTTGTGTCTAGACTTGTTCTTTTGCACAGATATATGTATCTGTCCAATCTCCATAATATGCTTCATTCTCTCCATTCTTTGAGATCTCACACAAAATAACGACTATGCCGTTTTTGTTGTTACTCTCTCAAACAGACGTAGAATTATGGGGCACAAAACATAATTAATGCATGTTCAGGTTGAAGCAAAATATATAGGCAGTGGTGCAAAGTAACTGAGTACATTTACTCACGTACTGTACTTAAGTAAATGATGTCCCGATACTGTATCGGTATCGGCCCTTATTTGTCATATCGGTTCATATCGGTATCGGCAAATATGCCAGTCTAACCACCGATCCGACACAGGGGTAAGGGGTTGACACTGTGGCAGGTAAATACATTTTTGGAGAATGTGTAGTTTGCTTTCAAGTTGCCCAAACTGCAAGTGCACATTTGAGTGAGGAGTCTGCTATAAACACAACACGAGATATGTAGCTAGATAGCTATAAACACAACACAAGATCACAACACTCATGGTATCGGCTAACACAGAAATTGTGGTATCGGATCGGAAACGAAAAAAGTGTACCGGGACATCCATAATAATGTTTAGGTAGTTTTACAATACTGGACTATATTTATAATGTTCTATACTTTTACTACATCTCAGGGGCAAATGTTGTACTTTTTACTTTTTACGACAAAACATGTATTAACCACTCAAGCCCGATAACATTTCAGCTGTTTGAAAATAGCCAAATACAAGCTCACAATGTGTTGCATCGCACGCTTGTAGATCTGCTATTTTCAAAAGATCATTTTTTTAATATACATTTCATACCTTTGAAAACTTGTGAAATATACAGAATACAGAAAAGATTATTGATAAAAAAATTGTATTGAAAAGAGGATGAGAGAAGTAAAATAAATAGGAATAGGAAAATAATTTGTGTATCCTGAAAAATCGTATTGAGAACATTATTTCATGCTTGACGGACTTAAACAGGAGCGTTAGGTCGTTACTATGGGCTCAGATCCACGCCAATATTGTGTGTTCGTAAAAGAAAAATGCGTAAAAAAACAATCTGTAAAAGAAAAATGCGTAAAAAAACAATCTGTAAAAGAAAAATGCGTAAAAAAACAATCTGTAAAAGAAAAATGCGTAAAAAAACAATCTGTAAAAGAAAAATGCGTAAAAGTTACAGATGCTTTTTTTGGTTCCCCAGTGATATCACTGCCAAAAATCACATGACGGCTGAGAGCCAATCACTTACGAACAGAAAAAAAAACAAGCTAAGTTACAGATGGTTTTTTTGGTTCCCCAGTGATATCACTGCCAAAAATCACATGACGGCTGAGAGCCAATCACGTGAGGCCTTTTCCTCTACCCAATCAAAAAGCTCCATAAGTCTGCCTGGCAACTGAGGTTGCCATGTTTGTCTGGGGCTACGTTATAAGTATAAGTATAAGTTTATGAGTTACAAGTTTAGCTATATTATATCCATATCTTGTCTTAAAACAACCACTTAATGGCATTATTGACTAATTCATTATTTTATAATGATATATATGATATATATATATATATATATATATATATATATATATATATATAAGTTTATGATTTACAAGTTTAGCTATATATCCATATCTTGTCCTAAAACAACCACTCAATGGCCAATTGACTAATTCATTATTTTAGTAGCCAATATTAAATAGGGGGGTCTCAAGATTCGGGGACCCCCAGGGACCCCCCAGGGACCCCAAATGGTAACTAATTTTTCAACCGTTTTTTGACGGGGGTTGGCTTGTTGTGATTGTGTCGCCCCCCTGGGGGCGTCTTTGGGGGTCTCAAGGTTCAGGGACCCCCAGGGACCCCCCAGGGACCCCCAAATGGTAACTGTCATTTCTCAACCGTTTTTAACGGGGGTGGGCTCGTTGTGATTGTGTCGCCCCCCTGGGGGCGTCTTTGGTGGTCTCAAGGTTCGGGGACCCCTGGGGACCCCCCAGGGACCCCCAAATGGTAACTCTGTCATTTCTCAACTGTTTTGGACGGGGGTGGGCTCGTTGGAATCGTGTCTTTGGGGTCTCAAGGTTCAGGGACCCCCAGGGACCCCCAAATGGTAACTGTCATTTCTCAACTGTTTTGGACGGGGGTGGGCTCGTTGGAATCGTGTCGCCCCCCTGGGGGCGTCTTTGGGGGTCTCAAGGTTCAGGGACCCCCAGGGACCCCCAAATGGTAACTCTGTCATTTCTCAACTGTTTTGGACGGGGGTGGGCTCGTTGGAATCGTGTCGCCCCGCTGGGGGGGGTCTTTGGGGGTCTCAAGGTTCGGGGACCCCTGGGGACCCCCCAGGGACCCCCAAATGGTAACTGTCATTTCTCAACTGTTTTGGACGGGGGTGGGCTCGTTGGAATCGTGTCGCCCCCCTGGGGGCGTCTTTGGGGGTCTCAAGGTTCAGGGACCCAAATGGTAACTCTGTCATTTCTCAACCGTTTTGGACGGGGGTGGGCTCGTTGGAATTGTGTCGCCTCTCTGGGCGCATTATCAGGGTTTTGGAGGTTCGGGGACCCCTGGGGGCTCCCACATGGTAACTCATTTTATGATGGATCTTTATTGATGGGAGGGAGAGACAGAGAGAACCATTTATATTCATCTGCATATTCTTCTTACTATAGCTCTCTCTCTCTCACACACTTTTCAGATATCACTTGATATGGACATTTAACCAAGCGATTCGCCCTAGAGAACTTTGGTTCCTACCTAAATAAATAACTGAAAAATACTGCACTGACTGACACAGAGGCAGTTACATTAGTGTTAGAGCTTTGTAACATGATGGGTAATTTGTATATGCAGGTGTGATTTATTGGCGTGGGTGTACATAGGCTATAGCTGTTGGGATTTATATTTAAGTGTAGGAAGGAGGAATATGCATTCAACTGGGTACTGTAGATGTGCCCAGAGAGGCAACACGATTCCAACACGGGCTCGGTGCTGGCACCGATGTTATTCAACATCTACATCCACGACCTACCCCTAACAACATCAAGGAAGTACGGCTACGCAGATGACCTGGCAATTTTGCTCAGCAAACCAACCTGGGAAGCAATAGAGGAAGGCCTCTCTGAGGACATGAACATCCTGTCTTCATACCTGAAGGACTGGCGCCTGAAGCTCAGTGTTGAGAAGACTGTGGCAACAATGTTCCACCTCTACAACAGGGAAGCAACCCGTTGACAATGGTTGACAACGCCCGGCTAGAGCACCAGTCCTCCCCGACATACCTTGGAGTGAAGCTCGACAGAACTCTGTCCTTTAAGCAACACCTGGACGGCGTCAAGGGAAAGACCACCGCCCGTGCAGCACTGATAAGGCGTCTAGCTGGCACGACATGGGGAGCGTCCACGAAGACTCTGCGCATCTCCACCGAGGCCCTGGTGTTCCCCACCGCTGAGTACTGTGCCCCAGTCTGGAGCCGTAGCCCTCATGTCCAAAAACTGGACTGTCTCTGGATGCCTACGAGCCACTCCAACCAACCAACTGCCAGTCCTTGCTGGAATCGCCCCCGCAGAGGTCAGGCGAGAAGCAGCCACACTGGCCCTTGCTCGCAGGGCTCAGCTGAGCGAGGCCCACCTCCTCCACGGGGTCGTCACAGAGACACCACAGCGCATGCGTCTCAAGTCCCGGCGGCCCTTTGCCACACAGGCCCAGGAACTGCTCCATACAACACCAGCCGACACCTCCAAGGCTTCCTGGGTGAAGGCAAGATGGAGGGACCAGTGGAAGGCAGCAGAACCATCCAGGCTTCACCACTACATTGAGGATCCCACAGATGTTCCTGGCCAGCACCTCCCCCGCAAGGAGTGGACAACCCTAAACCGCCTGAGGACGGGTGTCGGACGCTTTGGTGCATCTATGCAGAAGTGGGGTCTCACAGACAGTGCCCACTGCGAATGTGGGGACCCATCACAGACTGTTGAACATGTGCTGACCAGCTGCCCTATATACCGGCCACCGAATGGTGACCGTGGGCTAATTGACCTAGACAATGACACACTGGACTGGCTTGCTGCAACGGAGCTAAAGGTCTAAGGACATACGACAGAAGACCCCCGTCCAAAACGGTTGAGAAATGACAGAGTTACCATTTGGGGGTCCCCAGGGGTCCCCGAACCTTGAGACCCCCAAAGACGCCCCCAGGGGGGCGACACAATCACAACGAGCCCACCCCCGTCAAAAACGGTTGAGAAATGACAGTTACCATTTGGGGGTCCCTGGGGGTCCCTGCACCTTGAGACCCCCAAAGACGCCCCCAGGGGGGCGACACGATTCCAACGAGCCCACCCCCGTCCAAAACGGTTGAGAAATGACAGAGTTACCATTTGGGGGTCCCCAGGGGTCCCTGAACCTTGAGACCCCCAAAGACGCCCCCAGGGGGGCGACACAATCACAACGAGCCCACCCCCGTCAAAAACGTTTGAGAAATGACAGTTACCATTTGGGGGTCCCTGGGGGGTCCCTGAACCTTGAGACCCCCAAAGACGCCCCCAGGGGGGCGACATTATTTTATAATGATATATATATGATATATATATATATATATATATATACAAGCCAACCCCCGTCAAAAACGGTTGAAAAATGAGTTACCATTTGGGGGTCCCTGGGGGGTCCCTGGGGGTCCCCGAACCTTGAGACCCCCCTATTTAATATAGGCTACTAAAATAATGAATTAGTCAATTGGCCATTGAGTGGTTGTTTTATGACAAGATATGGATATATAGCTAAACTTGTAAATCATAAACTTATATATATATATATATATATATATATATATCATTATAAAATAATGAATTAGTCAATAATGCCATTGAGTGGTTGTTTTAAGACAAGATATGGATATAATATAGCTAAACTTGTAATTCATAAACTTATACTTATACTTATAACGTAGCCCCAGACAAACATGGCAACCTCAGTTGCCAGGCAGACTTATGGAGCTTTTTGATTGGGTAGAGGAAAAGGCCTCACGTGATTGGCTCTCAGCCGTCATGTGATTTTTGGCAGTGATATCACTGGGGAACCAAAAAAAACATCTGTAACTTAGCTTGTTTTTTTTTCTGTTCGTAAGTGATTGGCTCTCAGCCGTCATGTGATTTTTGGCAGTGATATCACTGGGGAACCAAAAAAAGCATCTGTAACTTTTACGCATTTTTCTTTTACAGATTGTTTTTTTACGCATTTTTCTTTTACAGATTGTTTTTTTACGCATTTTTCTTTTACAGATTGTTTTTTTACGCATTTTTCTTTTACAGATTGTTTTTTTACGCATTTTCTTTTACGAACACACAGATAATATTGGCGTGGATCTGAGCCCATACGTTACAGACAACTCTGAGACATTCTCCACTGAACGGGGAAGTGTGCAGACTGAACATTATTCCAGACAGCTATGAAATAATGACGGGGAAAGTTTGTGCATGAGGCACATTTTCCTGGACCTGCCTGGAATTCTGTGTTCAGCCTACACACAAACCTTCCCCTATCAACACACTGAGAATGTCTTTATTCCGTTTCCATAGTAGATGCTTGTGGGGGATATGAAGCAAAAGTTGTCACATTGCAAGAAAGTGTGGAAATGACAGTTTCCCCTCCCCCCATACTTTAAGGTTCTCTCTCTCTCTCTCTCTCTCTCTCTCTCTCTCTCTCTCTCTCATACTTTCTCTTTCCTGCAGGTGAGTGTGCTGTATATGTGTGGGTATATGTGTGAGTGTGCATGCATGAGTGTTTCCATCACAGTTGTCAGAATAATAGCTTTCACACTTTCACCAATGTTGAAGCGTCAGAACTTGCGTGGGTTAATTGAAACGTGCCAGTGTTCCTGGATCCCGCTGTGTGTGTGTGTGTGTGTGTGTGTGTGTGTGTGTGTGTGTGTGTGTGTGTGTGTGTGTGTGTGTGTGTGTGTGTGTGTGTGTGTGTGTGTGTGTGTGTGTGTGTGTGTGTGAGTGAGTGTGTGTGCGCACGCGCGCACGTGTGTTTGTTCTGTATATGTGCACTATATAATGTCTGTCTGTCTGTTTGTTAGACTGTGAGTCTTTAAGGAAAGACCACTTTTACATAGGTTTGGGTTGTGTAGTTATCTTGCCATGATGTAACTACAAATGTGGACAAGAAATCAAATTATAATAATTGCTCCAGTGATTAGAAATTGATAATTCATTCAAAATACGCTCCTCATTGACTTACATTGTATGCTGAAACAGCTCTCAAAGTCATTATTACTACGTAAACAAACACAAACAAAGTTGATTCAGACAATGCAGACTAAGCATCATAAAAGCTTGAGAAGCCCTGATAAAACATGATTCTCTGATTCTGGTGCGGCAGCTTAGTACATTATGTAGAAATATGAGTGCTGTCCATGGTGCTGAACATGAGCTAATTTCTTCGTCTTTCAAAGCACAAAATAAATGACAATGTATTGTAATTAGTGAATTAAACAAATGCAACAAAGTGAGTTTCAGTCAGCCAATGTTATTTTTGTTTAATGTTTACATATAACAATGACATAAAGCTAATCTATTCAAATATGTTTTTGTACTCGAACGTGCGTGCGAACGTGCGTGCGTGCGTGTATGAGATTATGTAGCTTCTTTACGGCTGTGATGAATGTATGTAATATGTGTACATGCCAGAGGGTTTCTATCAACACTGTATGCAGGGTAAACTTCAACATGATACATATGTATGTCATAGCAGAGAGATGGGGAGTAGGAGAGAGGTGGGGAGTAGGAGAGAGATGGGGAGTAGGAGAGAGGTGGGGAGTAGGAGAGAGGTGGCGGGGCAGTGAAATATAGCACTGATGGAAAGTACCTTACTCAAGTACTTACGTTTTCACTTTACTGGAGTACTTTCAATTTGTAGTACTTTTACTTCTACTCCACCACATCTCAGAGGCAAATCTTGTACTTTTACTTTGAAGATTTTGAATACAAAACCTATGCATTACCCACTTCAGAAATTTCGGCCATTTGAAAGTGTGAGCTTGTAGATCTGATACTTTCAAAAGATTTGTATACATTTTTTGCGTGATATGGGGTAGCAAAGAAGGATTTAGATTAGAGAGTGAGAGACAGACAGACAGACAAAAAATCGAGTGGCCCAGGAAATGAAACCCCAATGCATTCTCCCATCGGCACTTCTAATATAATTTATTTAAAGACGGTTACGCCGCGGACAAAGCCAATTCGGATCGTGACAAATCATGACAATGAACACAATGTTTTGGGCCGATCAAATCATTAGAAAGAAGAAAAGAAAGTCAGGAGACAACACTATTTGTTTTGTTTTTCGTCTTATAAATTATTTGATCGGCCCAAAACATTGTGTTCATTGTCATGATTTGTCACGATCCAAATTGGCTTTGTCCGCGGCGTAACCGTCTTTAAATAAATTATATTAGAAGTGCCGATGGGAGAATGCATTGGGGTTTCATTTCCTGGGCCACTCGTTTTTCTGAGAGGGGGCGGGACTGCGGCGCTCTATATGCATTAGCCAAACTATTGAAGGCCTTTTAACCTTTCCACAAGAGTGGCTTGGTCTCATCCGTTTTTCTTTTTTGTTTGTTTGTTTTTTCATCTACTTTTCTTGTTTTTAGTTTTATTTAGTTGGGCCTGTGTGACAGAGAACCACCTACAGAGCTCAACTCCTTGTCGGCTATCATAGAGGACTCATTTAATGGGATCACACATGGCATGCAGTCACCAGATCACAGGTCTAAATCACATTCCTGTTTACAGTTCCTGTCATATAGTTCGTCTTCCCCCAGGCCATGCTGTTTTTAATGCAAATAAATAAGTCTTATTCATGTATGGCTCCCTAGCTTACTGTCTCCAAGAGGTAAAGCGGAGAACCATACATTTTGTGCATATACGTGCGTGTGTGTGTGCACATCGGAGTTGTGAGGCATTCATAAACGATCTTCTCCAGGCAGTGACCAGCAGTGTCAAGATATCACGATCATCTTCACACCTATAGCAGAATTGTGCACGCCTGTGTGTGTGTGTGTGTGTGTGTGTGTGTGTGTGTGTGTGTACGGGGTGCGTTGGATCAGTGTGTTAATCTGTGCCTATAAGAGATCTGACTGGCATTAGCCAACTCTTCCCTGGACTGCTGTCGCGATAAGAGTGTGTGTGTGTGTGTGTGTGTGTGTGTGTGTGTGTGTGCGTGCGTGCGTTATACCCAGAGGCTTGTAGATAAGGTTGGTTTCCAGAAAGGTGGTGGGGATCACAGTGAGTCCTATTATCAGCCTGTCATACACACTCACATGTAACACCCGCACTGTCTGTCTGTCTGTCTGTCTGTCTGTCTGTCTGTCTGTCTGTCTGTCGCACATGCACACGCACACTCTGATGATCTGTGGTGATCCAGTCGGAGGGTTAAAAGGGAGAAGAAAAGAGACGGGGCTGATGAGCAGGTCGTGGCAGGGAAGAGGGGAGGAAGGTGGAATAAAATGTAATTAATTAGTGAAATTAGATTAAAATATCAACATACTGCACATTTTAATTGCATGCACGGATTGCATGCACACACACACGCGCGCACACACAGATTCTCACTGGTTCTATTTTTGACTGTGGGGTAAAATTGGGCAGTGCTGCTCTTAGCACTGATTTGTTCATGCTGATGAAACAGAGCAGAGAGTTAGTGGACACACACACACACACGCACACACACGCACGCACGCGCACACGCACTGACGCACGCACACAGCCGTGTAATCGGTCAGACTCCCTGAGGCTCAGTTTGAGAAGGCTCATCCTTCCTGAAGTCATTAGTCAGTCCTCACACACACACACACGCGCGCACACACACACACACACACACACACACACACACACACACACACACACACACACACTCTCTCTATTAAGCACTTGGCTGCTAATAGCGAAGATGAATTCTTGATGTTATGCCCACCGACAATTACCTGTGACACTGTGAACCCTGATGGTGTGTGCGTGCGGACATCAGGGGATCTGTTCGTGCGTGCGTGCGTGTGTTGGGCTGTGAATGGAGCCAGGACAAGAGTGTTTTGGTGCAGGGAAATATGAATCAATAAAAAGTGGGAGATCTGATTATAGAATATCTTAAATGCGTTTAACAGTTTTGTGGCATACTGTACTGTATGATTAAATGACCTTATGTTAACCAAACACAACAGCTGGGTGTTTGGTAAGTATGGGGTGTAACGATATAGTAACTGCTTCGAAAAATCTATTTTAATTTCAAGAATCGAGGTATATCGAAATTATTATGCAAATTATTGATTTTATCAATACTACATTTTGAGTGGTATTTAGCAATTTTTAGAAGAAAAAAGAAAGAGGGGTTACATAGTTTAAAATTATGTCAATGTAGTACTTTAAATAGTTACTGAATCAATTTAAAATCATTGAATTGTATCGTATCGCCATAATGAACCAATATCGTCCATGTCGTCAACCATGTATCGTGATATGTATCATATCGCTGTTAAAATGTATCGTTACAAATGCATCGTGTTTTAAATTAGTGTCCCACCACCGCAACCTTTAAAATGTATTTAATGTATATTCATTTTATTGTCAAGTAAGCAGATCACAAAAAGCTCAAAATTGGCCAATATATATATATATTTTTTCAACAGAGACACAGGAGGAACACACCCATGACTGCCATTACCACTACCACCACTACAACCTACCCATGCCCCACCTGCAATAAAACATGTCATTCCAGGATTGGACTCTTTAGGTATCAAATAACTCACCGTTAAGGACATAAGTGGACGTCATCATCGGATTCGATGGACAACCATAAGCAGTAAGTGTGTGTGTGTGTGTGTGTGTGTGTGTGTGTGTGTGTGTGTGTGTGTGTGTGTGTGTGTGTGTGTGTGTGTGTGTGTGTGTGTGTGTGTGTGTGTGTGTGTGTGTGTGTAATATTGATTACTGTTCCCGTTTTGACTGCACAGATAGATAGTATAGCCGTTGCGTGGGTCTGCAACAATAAATACCTTCTGCAGCACTACTCCTATAGCCTTGGGCAGTGGTGGAAAGTAATGGCTGATCTCCAAGCTCACAATGCATTGTGATTTGTGAACATTCTGAGTTTGTAGATCGGCTATTTTCAATTTGAAAACTTGAAATGAGACATTCTGCACAAGATGGTCCACAAGATTTGCTACACCACCAACATACCCATGTACCTGTCTAAATACTTCGTTAATGTCAATGAAGTCCACACCCAAAACACCAGAGGGAGTTCACCAAACCATGTGCAACCCAGATTGGTCGAGGAATGATCTCGCTGTCTCTCGATTCGGCACAAACAAGGGACTCAATTATTTTCGCTCCTATGCCACCAAAATGTGGAACACCCTACCAACAGTCATTAAGACATGCAAATCTCTTGACTCCTTCAAAACAGCTCTCAAAGGGCACCTACGGCAATTCAAAACTGGCCCCCGTGAAATCTGAATCTCTACAAGCTTGTGAGCTTTTCAACAGGTAAAGTTTAAAATAATGGTTAAAGTGGTTAAAAGCTGTAAAGCAACACCGATGTGGCCTCAGGTCTCAATTGGTTAAACTTAATACTGTACAATGGATCATTACCTGCGAAAAGATTGAACATTTTTTGTCTTATACCTACAATGAAAGATGTCCTCAAGTTGCACAGGGACAAAGTGCAGCTTGATGGAGAGAGAGAGAGAGAACCAGGATGGCAGAAAGATGAAAGAAAACAGAGAGAAAGAGAGACAAAGGCATTATCTCCCATTTTCGCCGTGCATATGACAAGGGTAAAAATAATTATTATCACACAAACAGTAATCCGTCTTACCCGTGCTGTCTCCCCCAAGTCGCTTCCACAGCTCCAGGCACATCATATACTGGACTGCCTGAGATGGATTTGAATATTTCTTTGGCAGGAAATCACATTACTGGCTATTAAAAAGTAATTATTTGTACATGAGCCCTGCCTTGGCAGATGCCTGCATGTGTGTGTGTGTGTGTGTGTGTGTGTGTGTGTGTGTGTGTGTGTGTGTTTGTTTGTGTCGGTGTGCGATTGTGTGTGTTCATGCATTTTTGTGCCTGCGAGTATAAGATGGGTTCGATGCTAAGGCAGTTAGCGTGTGCAGCGTTGTGCTGTTGTGTTTATTAAAAACGCAGACAGCCTCTCCATCATCAATTCCCCCCCCCCCCCCCCCCCCCACATACACACACACACACACACACACACATATGCACGCACATACACACGTACATACACCCTGCCACTCTCTGTGACGCAAAAACTATATTTCAAAGCCTTGTGCATGATAATGTAATTACCAACACTTAGCTGAGAGAGTGAGAGAAAGACAGAGTAGGGAGGAGGAGACAAAACTGAGTAAGTAAGAAGAGTAAAAAAAGAAATGAGAATGATAGAGAGGCAACGACCAAAAAAGGGGAATCAAAAACAGAACGAGGTCAATCGAAATATGGGAAACAGAGTGGCATTCTGGCAGTTGTGCGTGCAGTTATAAGGACAGGGTTAGTATTGAGCGAGTCGGAATGGCAGTGTGTCGGAATAGCGGGCTTCGGAATGCCATTGTGTGTAACCCAAAATATGTAAATTCTTCGTCACATGACAAACAACGATATGGTGATGACATTTGAGATGCCAGGTTGAAAGTGGTCAATTATAGCACCAACAGCAGTGGTACCGAAAGGTTGCCGGTTTCATTCCTGGCCTCATTCTGAATTTGAAAGGTGCCTATTTTACCTATAGGCACCTAGGTGTTTTGCCGTGAACATTGACACATTACAATTTTGTATTTCTGTTAATTGCCTTTTCGCCTTCATAATCACAAATTGCACAGGGCAGATATATGACAACTAACTTTGAAATCACTGACTAATTTATCATTATTTTCTTTCCAAAAACGTACGAAATAGCAGAAATTGTTGATGAACTTTGCATGTCACAAAGTGACATATTGTAAGCTTGTAGATCTGACATTTCTGCTATTTTTGAAAAATGGAAACGATTGACGATTATGCAAAAAGAACATATGATTATCTCAAATAGTTTTGATTAGGCGATTATATGTAATAATTGTGAGAAGCCTATATTTTGTGCATGTTTCTTCTATTCTAATCATTTAGTAAAATGTTATGCCAACTGGCATTAGCATACATTAGAGATGTCAACGACTCCGTATTTGCTAGTCCATGTTTTAGAGGCATTTAGTGAACTGCACAGCACAGTCAACTGTGCCGTGCTATTTTTAAATTATTATTAACTGCTGCCATCATGTTCAGAAATAGCAATAAGGCCTGGCTGTTTGAAAGCCCTAATGTTTTAAAAATGAGAAGCTTTATTTAAAGTGTTTGCTTGGATTCCTAGTCACGTCTGTTCATATAATTATAACTTGTTATAATTAATTACTTGTCTGAAACATCGACGAGAGTGGATAGCGTGGCTCACTTTGCTGAAATCCTGCCTCCCCATGACTGTATACAGTACTGCACAGTGCATACAGTAGTATTTCAATGTCAGTAATTTTACTTCTAGTACTCCACTACTATCTCTAGAATAAATATTGTACTTTCACTCCACTGCAATTATTTGAAAGCTTTAGTAACTAGTTACTTTGAAGATTTGGGTTATTTATTATTACAAAACATACATTAACCATCCAATTTCGATCATTTTAATTTTGAGTATCTGCCGATACCGAGTTTTCCCAATCCGATATTTATATTTTTATAGAACACTTATGCCATATCACAATAGTATATTATCCAAAATCACAGACAATATATAGACTAATCCAGAAACGGATCTCATGGTCGCAGCTTACGTATTTCCTGTAGGCGGACTCGACGTAGCTGCAGGGTTTAAACCCTCACCAGGCGCACCTCTTCTACTATAGTGAACGGCAGAGTGAGTGATGTTAGTCTGCCTCAAACGTTACTCTTTTTACCTGCTTTTTACTAACTAACATTACAAAGATGCCCAGAACATCGGGATGAACCTGTGTAGTTTATGGCTGCTCCAACAGTATTAGCAACATAAAAAATAAAAATAAACGGAATGTCAAAATATCCACCACGGTGGCTGAGACCAGAGCCATTGAGTAATGGTTGAGACGAAGCGAGGAAGCAGTGAAAGGTCCTGAAAGGCTGCTGTACTTTATACCTCATACTAAGCATTTAAAGGATGAGGTATAAAGTACGGCAGCCATGTGTTCATAAAACAGAAAGATTGGGTATTGGGTAAGACTGACATTAGGTATCTTTCAGGACCTTTCACTGCTTCGTCTAAAGCATATTAAGGAGGACATAATTATACAGTATAGCGCCCAGGATTACAGATTAGGCAATTGGCACCGACGGTTACAAAAATCGTGGGATAAAAAAAGAGAGAAAAGAAAACACTTTATCCACCAGGTTTTGGGTCTTTATTATTGGTATACAACTAAATCCATAAAGCCCAGAGTGATTACAAGTAGTTTGTTTTCTTTTTTATGATATTTTTGGGCCTTTTCTGCCATGTATTTATAGTTTGTAGTAGAGATGGACAGGAATGGGGAAGAGATGGGGATATGCAGTTGGCTAATTTGGGCCCTGCCTGGGCATAGGCCTTTTGTGGCTGTTCTGGACAACCGTGGGTCCGACCGAATTAAGGCCGGGCACTGCACTCCCTGCAGGTGGTGTGGAACGCATGTGTCAATTTGAAGTCGGTGAGGCGAACGGTTCTCGAGTTACGTGTATTACAGACATACAGAGACTCGGCGCTATAGATATCGCCCACCCTATATTAACATGTCTCAGCAGAGCTCTAGAAGACACCTTTAAAGGGGATAGCCAAACAGAAATGTGGACACATTGAGGTGAGGTGCGTTTGATGTTGGACTGAAGCCATTATGCAGATTATAGTTTATTTTTTTGCACGGTTAGGCGTTTTATTCCATTTACATCTGCCTCATGAATAGCCATCATTAATGTTCAATGAGTAGATTGTTCTGGCAGACTCTGAACCTGGCTTTGGTTCAGTCCAGCTACGGGTCAGACAGACCGGGGCTGAAAGTGTGTGTGTGTGTGTGTGTGTGTGTGTGTGTGTGTGTGTGTGTGTGTGTGTGTGTGTGTGTGTGTGTGTGTGTGTGTGTGTGTGTGTGTGTGTGTGTGTGTGTGTGTGTGTGTTGTCGTCGTCCTAGTTGGCTTGTTGACCATCTGCCTGTTTGTCTGCTTGGCTAGCTGCTTAGTGAGTGAGTCAGTGCAGAGTGAGGGCAGGCAGCTAATCTTGCAAACCTATTTACTGATTAGCACGTTTGAAATAATTTAACACTATACTAGTCCGCCTTTTGCTTTGATTGTACAATATAACCAACGCTTGACCGTAGGTCGTAGGCCTAATTAAAAAACTCCCCATATACATAGGCTACTGTAGGCTATATGCTCATTTATGCCAAACTATAGATTTTCGGCCATTTTAAAATGTCTTCAAAACATATTTTTGTCTACTACTATACAGATTTTGTTCGAAACTATCACAAATCATAACGCATGATCTCTGGAGTAATAAACATGTTATGTAGCATACCGGTATACATTTTTCGTGTTATGTACAAAATCTGTAGTAATAACAACATGTTTTTTTTTGCTAAAATTGGCCTCCTGGTGGCGCTATAAAAGGACAATGTTAATGGTGGCATGTGTTCCTTGGCCTAGTGGGTAATGCGTGCACAGTTTCACGCCAATCGGACGCTGTGTTCATGATTTGAGGCATTTTGTTCAAAACTAAACACTCCTGCAAACTTTAGATGCTAATCTTAGCCTTAACATGATGGAATATGGAAAAGCAGACGGATCTGTGTTGATCTCATGTCTAGCGATAATGTGTAATGTTTGTGCAAAATCTGTAGGAGTACTATCAAGAAATGTGTTTCGCGCAAATCGGCCTCCTGGTGGGGCTATAAATGGTACTTAATGTAAAAGAAGATGCAGGGCAGAGGTTTCTCCTCCACTATAGGCACTAGGGAGTGTGCATGTAAAAGTTTCACACCGATAGGTCCAGTTATAGGTACAAATAGGTACAAAGATTTCAGAAAATATAGGGTGTTATTTCTTTCTTAGCGTATAGTAGCAATGTGTGTGCAAAGTTTCACGGCAATCGCGGCGAAAACAGAAAAAAAATGTTTTCACCCCTGCAGCTTCCTGGAGTCCTGACGGGTGCAACCAATGACTTGCACAGCCCTGGTTAGAGTAGACAACCCAATATGCACTCCCGGGCTCCCCTTTCTCGCTGCAACTGTAGGCCTGGAAGACGCACAGATAATGTACCATGAGAATACAACAAGGTTTAGGTGCAGGTTGCATCTGGCGATAACATTCACTCATGGGTAGAGTTCCAATTAAGAGAGAAACGGATGAGGGGGCAATGGATGAATAGAAAGAAAGAATTATTCAGGGACCTGTTGGATATTACTAGTCAGGTTGCACACACACTGTGGCTCTGATGTGGCTCTGCATAGAATAGGCCGTTGGACTCCTGACTATAGAGGCCTGAAGAGACGAGAGCTTAATGCTCCACTCAACACCTGTAGCGTCCATAGCGTTAGGGGGACGTCTCCTAGCGCTATTGTATTTTCAACTTTCTGCGCACGCATGATTGCGGCCATAGCCGTCTTCACAAATCTGATGACCTCATCACATTTGTGAAGCTGATGGCTGATTTTAGCCCAAGGAGTGTTTTTCATGAAACACTAAAGCATAGAATGGGTTCAGAATCATGAATAACCCCTAGTTTGACATGTCACATGCTACTTTTCTTTTGTTGCCTTAGGCTATAGGTTTTCAATGGTACCGCAACGTTCAACCCATTCATTTACCATGATCCACAATTTATATAATAATCCATTTTTAATGTTATTTGGATGACCCTATAAGGATCATAAAAAACCTTGAACGATTACTATTGCAATTTATTTTGGGTCACCCCCTTTTTAGCTTAGATTGACTGGCCTATACTTTACTCATCAATACAAAGACGGTTTTGTGGGGTCGAAAGCCTACTTTTCCGAGTGGACGCACTCTGAGCCCCCCACCACACATATAGAACTGTGAGGCACATCACACAAACATTGATGACTAAATTTAAAATAATAATTATAATGAGCAAAAGAAAACACAAATGCATAGCATTGGCATTTGGCAGCAATATCAAACCTTTTCCAAACCATGTGCTTTCTGAGTGTGACTGGGTCAGCAGAGCTGATCAGACTTTGGGGATGCACAGGGTTAGGGACAAATGGACAGATGGACGTGAACAAATTAACTGACACTTTTCACTTGACTTTTGTGTACGGGGGTGTACTGAGACTGCTTGCCTGGCTAATTGTCAGCTGTATTGGGTGAGATCTGCATGGACTGCATTATGACTGAGGTGGCATTCAAACCAACAGGTAGGCAGTAACACTTATAGCCTCGATTTACAATTACTGTCTAAACACAGCTGTAAGCAAAGACAGGCCATATGGCGGCCAATTTCAACCTGCCTGTCTGCCTTCCTTACTCTCCATAGAACATCCGGTTTTCAGCAATAAACACTGGAATCCCATAAGACTAGCTGTCAACAGTGCCCATGTCTATTTAGCCACAAATGGACAGATTTATTTTCCTAAAAATGTCTTGCAGACCATAAAAAATTCAAACAATTCCTGTGTACTATATATGGAGACCCATTCTGACTGTGAGGGTGTCACTGTCAACGGTGTAGTTCCCCTATGGTATTACATCAAACCCCACAATAGTTTGGGTATAAAACACACATCTTTACATCACATTAAGTCAAATTATAATAATATACCTCTATAGTTTAGCCCTTTGTCTCTATAAATAAACAGTTTTACTCTGATCTCAGAAACACGTGGTCTGAATGAAAAATGGGACAAAGGTTAAGCTGTCGGGCATTGTGTGTTCTGGTGGAAGTTTATTTCCAAAAGAAAAAGAAAAGAAAACTGTGAGCTTTGAGCTATGTCCACTGTATGTTCTGTGTTGTGTCCATTGTGAAAGAAATGCTATACAGACTGGTGAAATGCTACAGTGTCTATAATGCCGTAGGCTACTCAGCAATATCTAACATGCTTATTCAGTCTGCGTACCACAGTAGTGAGATATATATATATATATATATATATATATATATATACAGCAGCTTTCTATGTCATGCATGCGGAGTCGGAGTGTGCACTGTGCATGACTTTTCTTAGGTCTGCTTCTCACCCGAGTCAATTCAGCAACATCTATATTGAGCTCCAAGGCACAGATGCCGGCGTCTATACAGCATGCAAGGTTGTTGTGCAGGGGCGAGGCAGCGGTGGCTCAGGGGTAGAGTGGCCGGATGGGACCAGCAAGGTTGCTAGTTCGAACCCCGGCTCTCCCAGAGTTAGTGTCGAAGTGTCCTTGAGCAACACTCTGAAGCCCTAATTAATTTTTATTATTATTTTTTGTGATGTATACTACAGTACTTTTGTATCTTCTTATTCTTACTTGTATGTTGTAACCTAAACTGCTGTGCCGCCTCTAAGGTATCTATCTACTGATGAGCGTGCCTTGCATGGTTTCCTCTGTCATGTGTATGAATGTGCATCTAAATGGGTGAATGTAATGTACTGCAGACCTATGGATGACTTTAGTCATCTAGAACAACATTATCTATAATAACTATACAATATAAACATTTAAAGCAGTGTCGATAAGTGTCGACCTACGTGTATCAGCATTCATGCTCTCTGCAACTCGACACAAGACGGAAGTGTATCATGTATCTTCCTGCGAGGCCACCGGCTGTTCGCTGTAACAACACGCTTGTAACTGTTGCGTGCTCTCAGGGGGAGGCTCACAAAGTTCAAGGCCTTGCTGTCGGTCGTGCTTGCCTTGTTGCAACAAAACAAGTGATCCTTCTCCCAACAGTGTCACCTTCCTGACTAATCTATCAGTCAGTTTGCAAACTGACTGATTGGTAATGGTAAGGGAGCGTATGGCATTAGCCAGCTCATGGCAGCCATGGCAGCAGTGCACCGTGCACAGTTTGGTTTAATTGTCAGTAAATAAAATCTCCTACTGTTATTTGAGACTATTTGAGACCAGTATACAACTC